>NW_022261979.1:7089292-7199292 GCF_002021735.2 Oncorhynchus kisutch | reverse complement strand
CCTACACCGGGACACAGGCCAACGTCATGACACTGCCCTACACCGGGACACAGGCCAACGTCATGACACTGCCCTACACCCCCAGGCCAACGTCATGACACTGCCTTACACCCCCAGGCCAACGTCATGACACTGCCTTACACCCCCAGGCCAACGTCATGACACTGCCTTACACCCCCAGGCCAACGTCATGACACTGCCCTACACCCCCAGGCCAACGTCATGACACTGCCCTACACCCCCAGGCCAACATCATGACACTGCCCTACACCCCCAGGCCAACGTCATGACACTGCCCTACACCCCCAGGCCAACGTCATGACACTGCCCTACACCCCCAGGCCAACGTCATGACACTGCCCTACACCGGGACACAGGCCAACGTCATGACAACGCCCTACACCCCCAGGCCAACGTCATGACACTGCCCTACACCCCCAAGCCGACGTCATGACACTGCCTTACACCCCCAGGCCAACGTCATGACACTGCCTTACACCCCCAGGCCAACGTCATGACACTGCCCTACACCCCCAGGCCAACGTCATGACACTGCCCTACACCCCCAAGCCGACGTCATGACACTGCCTTACACCCCCAGGCCAACGTCATGACACTGCCCTACACCCCAGGCCAACGTCATGACACTGCCTTACACCCCCAGGCCAACGTCATGACACTGCCTTACACCCCCAGGCTGACGTCATGACAACGCCCTACACCGGGACACAGGCTCTGACCCAGAACAATACACTGTTCATTCACAACATGGGCGTTTTTATCATATCTGATAGATTACTCTTTTACAACCAACTGGCACATGGAAGTTGGCATGTATATTTAGACTAGCTACTTAAAGCTTACTAAAGTGATTAGATCAACTAAAGCAGATGTGATTTAGTTGAACTCTTATCCCCACAACTCCTCCTCAGCTTTTTTGGTGAATTACTAATTTTTCACAATTCAGAGAAAAAGGTTTAGGCCTCTGTTCTCTCTCTGTGTTCTCTCTGTGTTCTCTCTGTGTTCTCTCTGTGTTCTCTCTGTGTTCTCTCTCTGTTCTCTCTCTGTTCTCTCTCTGTTCTCTCTGTGTTCTCTCTCTGTTCTCTCTCTCTGTTCTCTCTGTGTTCTCTCTGTGTTCTCTCTGTATTCTCTCTGTGTTCTCTCTCTGTTCTCTCTGTGTTCTCTCTCTGTTCTCTCTCTGTTCTCTCTGTGTTCTCTCTGTGTTCTCTCTGTGGTCTCTCTCGGTCTCTCTGTGTGTGTGTGTTGTTCATTTTTAAAGGAGTTGTAAACAGTCAGCAGCAGTATGGAGGAGAGGGGCTGGAAGGCCAGAGAGAGGCTGTATACAATTGTTCTGGAATACACAGGAAGTCTTTGAATCAGATTCTTGGAAAAGATTGGAAGTGTTTTTCTCAGTAAGTCTCAAACACTGGGAGTTGAGGGTGAGCCATGCAGGCAGCTGTTCTCAGCTTCCTGCCCCAAGAAGTTTGACATTAACTACTATTTCTCCTCTATAGCTATAGATGAGCCTTGGTGATTTAAATAGACGTTGAGGAAATTAGTATGATTAAAGTGTGATTGACAACACTTGACAATACTACCTTATTTACCTTACTTACTGTGATATGTGGTTGTCTAGCTATCTTAAGATGAATGCACAAACTGTAAGTCGATCTGGATAAGAGTGTCTGCTAAATGACTCAAAATGTCATGTAAATGAGTGTAGAAGGACGGCCGTCTGTTTGGCGAGAGGGACGGCCGTCTGTTTGGCGAGAGGGACCACGTGACGTCTGTTTGGCCAGAGGGACCACGTGACGTCTGTTTGGCCAGAGGGGCCACGTGACGTCTGTTTGGCCAGAGGGGCCACGCGACGTCTGTTTGGCCAGAGGGGCCACGCGACGTCTGTTTGGCCAGAGGGGCCACGCGACGTCTGTTTGGCCAGAGGGGCCACGCGACGTCTGTTTGGCCAGAGGGGCCACGCGACGTCTGTTTGGCCAGAGGGGCCACGCGACGTCTGTTTGGCCAGAGGGGCCACGCGACGTCTGTTTGGCCAGAGGGGCCACGCGACGTCTGTTTGGCCAGAGGGGCCACGCGACGTCTGTTTGGCCAGAGGGGCCACGCGACGTCTGTTTGGTGAGAGTTGTGAGAGGCTTAAGCCTGTAGATTCCATTAGTGATCCCAGATCACTCATCATGGCCTCATTGACTTGAGTAGGGAGGCCGTTCTTGTAATTGTATGGCTGCGGCCCCTCCCTGAACACGGCTCTATTCTTCCTGTATTCCAGCTGTGGGGTGGAAGAGAATCTAGGTCACTGCAGTGTCCAGAGGTTACCCGAGGTCAACGTTAGTGAGTCACTCTCTAGGAAGAGAGGAACCCTTTCATACCGACTCAGTGCTGCTACCACCAAAACAAGGAATTGTGGGTGGGCAAGAGAACTGGTTTGAGTTTGAAGGAGGTCTGTTTATAAAGGTTAAGAGTTCATCTATAGTGAGTGTACAGTAGCTACCTACAGTGCATTCTGAAAGTATTCAGACCCCTTAACCTTTTCCACATTTTGTTACGTTACAGCCTTGTTCTAAAATGGATTACACACTTTTTTGTTCCTCATCAATCCTACATACAATACCCCTTTAATGACATTTTTACAAATGTATTATAAATAACAGAAATACCTTATTTACATACGTTTGCAGACCTTTGCTATGCGACTCAGTTGATCTCAGGTGCTTCCTGTTTCCATTGATTATCTTTGTTTCTACAACTTGATTGGAGTCCACCAGTGTTAAATTCAATTGATTGGACATGATTTAGAAAGGCACACAGCTGTCTATATAAGGTCCCACAGTTGACAGTGCATGTCAGAGCAAAAACCAAGCCATGAGGTCAAAGGAATTGTCCGTAGAGCTCCGAGACAGGATTGTGTCGAGGCACAGATCTGGGGAAAGGTACCAAAACATTTCTGCAGCATTGAAGGTCTCCAGGAACACAGTGGCCTCCATCATTCTTAAATGGAAGAAGTTTGGAACCACCAAGACTCTTCCTAGAGCTGGCTGCCCGGCCAAACTGAGCAATCAGGGGAGAAGGTCTTTGGTCAGGGAGGTGACCAAGAACCCGCTGGTCACTCTGACAGAGCTCCAGAGATCCTCTGTGGAGATGGGGAGAACCACCTCTGCAGCTCTCCACCAATCAGGCCTTTTATGGTAGAGTGGCTAGACGGAAGCACAAGACAGCCCGCTTGCAGTTCATCTGGTCTGTCCAAACAGAGATCTGGTTAATCTGATGAAACCAAGATTAAACTCTTTGGCCTGAATACCAAGCATCACGTCTGGAGGAAACCTGGAACCATCTCTACCGTGAATCATGGTGGTGGCAGCAGCATGCTGTGGGGATGTTTTTCAGCGGCAGGGACTGGAAGACTAGTCAGGATCGGGGAGAACGGAGCAAAGTACAGAGAGATCCTTGATGCAAACCTGCTCCAGAGCTCAGACTGGGGCGAAGGTTCACCTTCCAACAGGACAACAACCCTAAGCACACAGCCAAGACAACGCAGGGGTGGATTCTGGACAAGTCTCTGAATGTCCTTGAGTGGCCCAGCCAGAACCTGGACTTGAACCCGATCAAACATCTTTGGAGAGACCTGGAAATAGTTGTGCAGCGACGCTCCCTATCCAACCTGACAGAGCTTGAGAGGATCTGCAGAGAAAAATGGGAGAAACTCCCCAAATACAGGTGTGCCAAGCTTGTAGCTTCATATCCAAGAAGACTCGAGCCTGTAATCGCTGACAAAGTACAGATTTTAAAATGTCTGAATACTTATGGAAATGTATCACAAATAAAACATGTAAATATCACATTTGCAAACATTTCTAAAAACCTATTTTTGACATTGTCATTATGGGGTATTGTGTTTAGATTGATGAGGGGGGGGGGATATTTAGAATAAGGCTGTAACATAACAAAATCTGGAAAAGGTGAAGGGGTCTGAATACTTTCCAAATTCACTGTATCTTCATATCTTCAACAGTACTATACTGAGTATACAGTATCTACCTGTATTCATATCCTCAACAGTACTATACTGAGTATACAGTAGCTACCTGTATTAATGTCCTCAACAGTACTATACAGTATCTACCTGTATTCATATCCTCAACAGTACTATACTGAGTATACAGTAGCTACCTGTATTAATGTCCTCAACAGTACTATACAGTAGCTACCTGTATTCATATCCTCAACAGTACTATACTGAGTATACAGTAGCTACCTGTATTAATGTCCTCAACAGTACTATACAGTATCTACCTGTATTCATATCCTCAACAGTACTATACTGAGTATACAGTAGTTACCTGTGTTCATATCCTCAACAGTACTATACTGAGTATACAGTAGCTACCTGTATTCATATCCTCAACAGTACTATACAGTAGCTACCTGTATTCCTATCCTCAACAGTACTATACTGAGTATACAGTATCTACCTGTATTCATATCCTCAACAGTACTATACTGAGTATACAGTAGTTACCTGTATTCCTATCCTCAACAGTACTATACAGTAGCTACCTGTATTCCTATCCTCAACAGTACTATACTGAGTATACAGTAGCTACCTGTGTTCATATCCTCAACAGTACTATGCTGAGTATACAGTAGCTACCTGAATTCATATCCTCAACAGTACTATACTGAGTATACAGTAGCTACCTGTGTTCATATCCTCAACAGTACTATACTGAGTATACAGTAGCTACCTGTATTCCTATCCTCAACAGTACTATACTGAGTATACAGTAGCTACCTGTGTTCATATCCTCAACAGTACTATACTGAGTATACAGTAGCTACCTGTGTTCATATCCTCAACAGTACTATACTGAGTATACAGTAGCTACCTGTGTTCATATCCTCAACAGTACTATACTGAGTATACAGTAGCTACCTGTATTCATATCCTCAACAATATTTCCTTCAGTTGAAATATAATGTGTTAGTATTGTTAGGATGCAGATCCATTGTTCTGTGGATGTTTCTTCTCCTGTCTGAGTTTATGGTTACGCCACTATGAGCAGAGACGGACACACACACACACACACACACACACACTAAATGTCTTAAAACCAGCTATAAGAAACAGGGAAATTGTTTCCCTCGAGGCACGGTCATGTGACTGCATGCTTTCCTCCTCTTTTCCTTTAAACAACAGTTGCCATGTTGTCCTCCTCCTGCACACAGGACAACACGATGAGACTATAGTTACTGCTGCAGGAGGAATGTTGTCCTCCTCCTGCACACAGGACAACACGATGAGACTATAGTTACTGCTGCAGGAGGAATGTTGTCCTCCCGCACACAGGACAACATGATGAGACTATAGTTACTGCTGCAGGAGGAATGTTGTCCTCCTCCTGCACACAGGACAACATGATGAGACTATAGTTACTGCTGCAGGAGGAATGTTGTCCTCCCCGCACACAGGACAACATGATGAGACTATAGTTACTGCTGCAGGAGGAATGTTGTCCTCCTCCTGCACACAGGACAACATGATGAGACTATAGTTACTGCTGCAGGAGGAATGTTGTCCTCCCGCACACAGGACAACATGATGAGACTATAGTTACTGCTGCAGGAGGAATGTTGTCCTCCTCCTGCACACAGGACAACATGATGAGACTATAGTTACTGCTGCAGGAGGAATGTTGTCCTCCTCCTGCACACAGGACAACACGATGAGACTATAGTTACTGCTGCAGGAGGAATGTTGTCCTCCTCCTGCACACAGGACAACATGATGAGACTATAGTTACTGCTGCAGGAGGAATGTTGTCCTCCTCCTGCACACAGGACAACACGATGAGACTATAGTTACTGCTGCAGGAGGAATGTTCTGCAGCGGGTGTGTGTGTGTGTGTGTCAGTACTTACTGTGTGTGTGTCAGTACTTACTGTGTGTGTGTCAGTACTTACTGTGTGTGTGTCAGTACTTACTGTGTGTGTGTGTGTGTGTGTGTGTGTGTGTCAGTACTTACTGTGTGTGTCAGTACTTACTGTGTGTGTCAGTACTTACTGTGTGTGTCAGTACTTACTGTGTGTGTCAGTACTTACTGTGTGTGTCAGTACTTACTGTGTGTGTGGTCAGTACTTACTGTGTGTGTGTGTGTCAGTACTTACTGTGTGTGTGTGTCAGTACTTACTGTGTGTGTGTCAGTACTTACTGTGTGTGTGTCAGTACTTACTGTGTGTGTGTCAGTACTTACTGTGGGTGTGTCAGTACTTACTGTGTGTGTGTCAGTCAGTACTTACTGTGTGTGTGTCAGTCAGTACTTACTGTGTGTGTGTCAGTCAGTACTTACTGTGTGTGTGTCAGTCAGTACTTACTGTGTGTGTGTCAGTCAGTACTTACTGTGTGTGTGTCAGTCAGTACTTACTGTGTGTGTGTCAGTCAGTACTTACTGTGTGTGTGTCAGTCAGTACTTACTGTGTGTGTCAGTCAGTACTTACTGTGTGTGTCAGTACTTACTGTGTGTGTGTCAGTCAGTACTTACACTGTGTGTGTGGTCAGTACTTACACTGTGTGTGTGTGTCAGTACTTACACTGTGTGTGTGTCAGTCAGTACTTAAACTGTGTGTGTGTCAGTCAGTACTTACACTGTGTGTGTGTGTCAGTACTTACTGTGTGTGTGTCAGTACTTACTGTGTGTGTGTCAGTCAGTACTTACACTGTGTGTGTGTGTCAGTACTTACTGTGTGTGTGTCAGTACTTACTGTGTGTTTGCTTTGCAGTGTTGAAGAGACAAGTGAGTCCTGAGGAGCTGCAGACCCCAGGAGGCCCTTACATAAAGAAGACATTCACAGTACGTCACACACACACACACACACACACACACACACACACACACAAGGGGGGGGGGGGGGTGTAATGAATGTAATGACATGCCCGAGCCATAGACTGTTCTCTCTGCTTCCACACGGGGGGGGGGGGGGGTGTAAATGAATGTGATGACATGCCCGAGCCATAGACTGTTCTCTCTGCTTCCACACGGGGGGGGGGGGGGGTGTAATGAATGTAATGACATGCCCGAGCCATAGACTGTTCTCTCTGCTTCCACACGGGGGGGGGGGGGGTGTAATGAATGTAATGACATGCCTGAGCCATAGACTGTTCTCTCTGCTTCCACACGGGGGGGGGGTGTAATGACATGCCCAAGCCATAGACTGTTCTCTCTGCTTTCACACGGGGGGTGTAATGAATGTAATGACATGCCCGAGCCATAGACTGTTCCCTCTGCTTCCACACGGGGGGGGGGGGGGGGGGGACACCAGCAGGTTCCTGAACAGCTTCTGTCCCCAGGCTAGCAGACTGAAACACAGCTTCTGTCCCCAGGCCAGCAGACTGAAACACAGCTTCTGTCCCCAGGCTAGCAGACTGATACACAGCTTCTGTCCCCAGGCCAGCAGACTGACACAGCTTCTGTCCCCAGGCCAACAGACTGACACACAGCTTCTGTCCCCAGGCTAGCAGACTGAAACACAGCTTCTGTCCCCAGGCTAGCAGACTGAAACACAGCTTCTGTCCCCAGGCTAGCAGACTGAAACACAGCTTCTGTCCCCAGGCCAGCAGACTGACACACACAGCTTCTGTCCCCAGGCCAGCAGACTAAAACACAGCTTCTGTCCCCAGGCCAGCAGACTGACACACAGCTTCTGTCCCCAGGCCAGCAGACTGATACACAGCTTCTGTCCCCAGGCCAGCAGACTGATACACAGCTTCTGTCCCCAGGCCAGCAGACTGATACACAGCTTCTGTCCCCAGGCCAGCAGACTGATACACAGCTTCTGTCCCCAGGCCAGCAGACTGATACACAGCTTCTGTCCCCAGGCTAGCAGACTGATACACAGCTTCTGTCCCCAGGCTAGCAGACTGATACACAGCTTCTGTCCCCAGGCTAGCAGACTGATACACAGCCTCTGTCCCCAGGCCAGCAGACTGACACACAGCTAACAGAATTGACTATTAGAATTCCCTGTACATTGTTAATATGGTACTGAACTGACCCTGTATATAGTATGTTTACCCCTCTACATTGTTAATATGGTACTGAACTGACCCTGTATATAGTATGTTTACCCCTCTACATATCTACCTCTATCACTCCAGTATCCCTGTACATTGTTAATATGGTACTGAACTGACCCTGAAACTGTATTCATATATAATATTCATTTTTATGTCTGTGTCTGAGTTTCTAGTAAAATAGACCACATGGTTTAAGAGAAAATAGCCTAATTAATGAAAAAAGCATCTAATCAACATTGGCATTTTATTATCAATTAACTCTACAACTTCCAACGTTTGACTTTCATCACAACTGGCCTCCAGGTTGGCGGCCAGACATTTACAATAAATAAATAGAATGGATATTTCATGCTGAAACCCTCATATTAAACACCCATTGTATTTAATAAGTTGATGGTTTATATTTAGGATGTTTCACAGCTTTGTCATTCAATTTATTTATTTTTTTAAACACTTATCTTATTTGATTATTTTATATATTTTTACATGTGATAAGGACACACAGAGGACCAGAAATAACACACAACTGTGATATATTTTTATATATTTTTTTATAAATCCTTAAGTTACCAAAATAATGGTAGTTTACTGGTAAAGTTTCCTGGTAAAGTTTTCAGTAATTATACCCTCCCTTTGCCACCCTAACCCACACACACATTCTACTGTCACCTGAAGATGGCATGTCCACATCCCACACACAGTATACACACACTCTGGCCTGCATGGTCTGATCCACAGACGATTCTCCTCCTTACCGGGTCTGATATTCACCAGGGAATCGGGCTGAATACACTACTGATACCAGTTCATATTAGACTGGGTGGGACACATCATCACTCCTAACAGACTGAGCGGATTGGCTCTGGGCTCTGCCTTAGATGACCCTCTTGTGTTCTGAAATGGAATGCTTGTCTGAGTAGGTTCTTAGAAGCCTCATGAGAGATCTGATAAGGGTTGTTACAGCACGCGCAAACCCACACCATACACACACCCCTACCCCCTAACTCTAAAATAGCCTCTGTCCTCGTGGGGGTGTAGGAAATGTCCCCTACTTTTGGGGAATTTCAGTATCCACGAGGATAGTAATATATATATATATATATATATATATATATATATACACACAGTTAAAAACAACACTTCATGTTACTTCTGCATAACAAACATTACAGTTCCTGACAGATACATTTTAGAGAATGATGGAACATCAAAATCATCCTACAACACTGTTGCATCTCATGTCAGCCCCCTGTAGCGCGGTGCCAGGCCCCCTGTAGCGCGGTGCCAGGCCCCCTGTAGCGCGGTGCCAGGCCCCCTGTAGCGCGGTACGAGGCCCCCTGTAGCGCGGTGTCCAGGCCCCCTGTAGCGTGGTGTCCAGGCCCCCTGTAGCGTGGTGTCCAGGCCCCCTGTAGCGTGGTGTCCAGCCCCCTGTAGCGTGGTGTCCAGCCCCCTGTAGCGTGGTGTCCAGCCCCCTGTAGCGTGGTGTCCAGCCCCCTGTAGCGCGGTGTAGCGCGGTGTCCAGGCCCCCTGTAGCGCGGTGTCCAGGCCCCCTGTAGCGCGGTGTCCAGGCCCCCTGTAGCGCGGTGTCCAGGCCCCTGTAGCGCGGTGCCCAGGCCCCCTGTAGCGTGGTGCCAGCCCCCTGTAGCGTGGTGCCAGCCCCTGTAGCGTGGTGCCAGCCCCCTGTAGCGTGGTGCCAGCCCCCTGTAGCGCGGTGTCCAGGCCCCCTGTAGCACGGTGCCAGCCCCCTGTTACGCGGTGCCAGCCCCCTGTAGCGTGGTGCCAGCCCCCTGTAGCGTGGGTGCCAGCCCCCTGTAGCGCGGTGCCAGCCCCCTGTAGCGCGGTGCCAGCCCCCTGTAGCGGGGTGTCCAGGCCCCCTGTAGCGCGGTGTCCAGGCCCCCTGTAGCGCGGTGCCCAGGCCCCCTGTAGCGCGGTGCCCCGCCGCAGGCCCCTGTAGCGGGTGCCAGCCCCCTGTAGCGTGGTGCCAGCCCCCTGTAGCGTGGTGCCAGCCCCCTGTAGCGCGGTGCCAGCCCCCTGTAGCGCGGTGCCAGCCCCCTGTAGCGCGGTGCCAGCCCCCTGTAGCGCGGTGCCAGCCCCCTGTAGCGCGGTGCCAGCCCTCTGTAGCGCGGTGCCAGCCCCCTGTAGCGCGGTGCCAGCCCCCTGTAGCGCGGTGCCAGCCCCCTGTAGCGTGGTGCCAGCCCCCTGTAGCGTGGTGCCAGCCCCCTGTAGCGTGGTGCCAGCCCCCTGTAGCGCGGTGCCAGCCCCCTGTAGCGTGGTGCCAGCCTTTTTAGTCACACCAACCCTGTTGTTTATAGCTCTCTGCTTTAATGCTCTTTTAAATCCATTTTGACTTGCCTCCTCAGATCGTGGGGGATGCGGTGGGCTGGGGCTTCGTGGTGCGAGGCAGTAAGCCCTGCCACATCCAGGCTGTCGACCCCAGTGGTCCCGCAGCTGCAGCTGGGATGAAGGTATGTAACACACAGACCTCACACACATACCATCAAACACACAGACCTCACACACACACTCTCTCACACACACACACACACACACACATACCATCACACACACACACATACCATCACACACACAAACACACACACATACCATCAAACACACACACACACACATACCATCACACACACAAACACCACACATATACTCATACTCCACTGCAGCTGGGAGTAGAGAGCACTGACCTAAACAATGGGGAGGGGGGAGGAAGGAAGGGAGAGCGGCAGGGAGAGGGGAGAGACCAGGGGGAAGGAGTGAGGGAGGGGAGAGGGGGCAGGAGAAGAGAGATGTGGAAGAGAGGGGCAGGGAGAGGAGAGAGACCAGGGGAAGGAGTGAGGGAGGAGAGAGACCAGGGGAAGGAGTGAGGGAGGAGAGAGGGGGCAGGAGAGGAGAGATGTGGAAGAGAGGGGCAGGGAGAGGATAGAGACCAGGGGAGGAGTGAGTGAGGGAGGAGAGAGACCAGGGGGAAGGAGTGAGGGGGGCATGGAGAGGAGAGAGACCAGGGGAAGGAGTGAGGGAGGAGAGAGGGGGGCAGGAGAGGAGAGATGTGGAAGAGAGGGGCAGGGAGAGGAGAGAGACCAGGGGAAGGAGTGAGGGAGGAGAGAGGGGCAGGAGAGGAGAGATGTGGAAGAGAGGGGCAGGGAGAGGAGAGAGACCAGGGGAAGGAGTGAGGGAGGAGAGAGACCAGGGGAAGGAGTGAGGGAGGAGAGAGGGGGCAGGAGAGGAGAGAGACCAGGGGAAGGAGTGAGGGAGGAGAGAGGGGGGCAGGAGAGGAGAGAGACCAGGGAAGGAGTTGAGGGAGGAGAGAGACCAGGGGAAGGAGTGAGGGAGGAGAGAGGGGGCAGGAGAGGAGAGAGACCAGGGGAAGGAGTGAGGGAGGAGAGAGGGGGCAGGAGAAGGAGTGAGGGAGGGGAGAGGGGGCAGGAGAGGAGAGAGACCAGGGGAAGGAGTGAGGGAGGAGAGAGGGGGCAGGAGAGGAGAGAGACCAGGGGAAGGAGTGGAGGGAGAGAGAGGGGGCAGGAGAGGAGAGAGACCAGGGGAAGGAGTGAGGGAGGAGAGAGGGGGCAGGAGAGGAGAGATGTGGAAGAGAGGGGCAGGGAGAGGAGAGAGACCAGGGGAAGGAGTGAGGGAGGAGAGAGAGACCAGGGGAAGGAGTGAGGGAGGAGAGAGGGGGCAGGAGAGGAGAGAGACCAGGGGAAGGAGTGAGGGAGGAGAGAGACCAGGGGAAGGAGTGAGGGAGGAGAGAGGGGGCAGGAGAGGAGAGAAGTGAACTAAGACGAAGGAGCCGTAGCTAAATTAACTTTAGTAAAAAAAAATATCTGTAATCAATATGGAAGATGTAGTGTCACTTCTGTCACATTTTATCACCATAAAAACATGTGCTATGTTTCTACCTCTCCCCCTTCCTTTCTCATCTACTCTCCCTATTCTCCTCCCTTTCTCCTCTCTTCCCCTACCCTTCTCCTCTCTTCTCCTCCCTTCTCCTCTCTTCCCTCCCCTTCTCCATCTCTTTCCCTCCCTTTCTCCTCTCTTCCCTCCCTTCTCCCTTCTCCTCTCTTCCCCTCCCCTTCTCCTCTCTTTCCCCTCCCTTCTCCTCTCTTCCCTCCCCTTCTTCCTCTCTTCCCTCCTCCCCTTCTCCTCTCTTTCCCTCCTTTCTTCCTCTCTCTCTTCCCTCCCCTTCTCCTCTCTTCTCCTCCCTTCTCTCCTCTCTTCCCCTCCCCTTCTCCTCTCTTCTCTTCCCTCCCTTTCTCCTCTCTCCCCTCCCTCTCCTCTCTCCCTCCCCTTTCTCCTCTCTTTCCCCTCCCCTTCTCCTCTCTTTCCCTCCCCTTCTCCTCTCTTTCCCTCCCCTTCTCCTCTCTTTTCCCTCCCTTTCTCCTCTCTTCCCCTCCCCTTCTCCTCTCTTTCCCTCCCTTTCTCCTCTCTTCCCCTCCCCTTCTCCTCTCTTCTCTCCTCCCTTCTCCTCTCTTTCCCTCCCCTTCTCCTCTCTTTCCCATCCCCTTCTCCTCTCTTTCCTTCTCCTCTCTTTCCGTCTCCTCTCTTTCCTTCTCCTCTTTCCCTCCCCTTCTCCTCTCTTTCCCTCCCCTTCTCCTCTCTTTCCCCTCCCCTTCTCCTCTCTTCCCTCCCTTCTCCTCTCTTTCCCTCCCCTTCTCCTCTCTTCTCCTCCCTTCTCCTCTCTTCCCCTCCCCTTCTCCTCCTTCTCCTCCCTTCTCCTCTCTTCCCTCCCCTTCTCCTCTCTTCTCCTCCCTTCTCCTCTCTTCTCCTCCCTTCTCCTCTCTTCTCCTCCCTTCTCCTCTCTTCCCTCCCCTTCTCCTCTCTTCTCCTCCCTTCTCCCTCTCTTTCCCTCCCCTTCTCCTCCCTTCTCCTCTCTTCCCTCCCCTTCTCTCTTCTCCTCCCTTCTCCTCTCTTTCCCTCCCCTTGTCCTCTCTTCCCTCCCCTTCTCCTCTCTTCTCCTCCCTTCTCCTCTCTTCCCTCCCCTTCTCCTCTTCTCCTCCCCTTCTCCTCTCTTCCCTCCCCTTCTCCTCTCTTCCTTCTCCTCTCTTCTCCTTCCCTCTCTTCCCTCTCTTTCCCTCCCCTTCTCCTCTCTTTCCTTCTCCTCTCTTTCCCTCCCCTTCTCCTCTCTTCCCTCCCCTTCTCCTCTCTTTCCTTCTCCTCTCTTCCCTCCCCTTCTCCTCTCTTTCCTTCTCCTCTCTTCCCTCCCCTTCTCCTCTCTTTCCCTCCCCTTCTCCTCTCTTTCCCTCCCCTTCTCCTCTCTTTCCTTCTCCTCTCTTCCCTCCCCTCCTCTCTTTCCCTCCCCTTCTCCTCTCTTTCCCTTCTCCTCTCTTTCCCTCCCCTTCTCCTCTCTTTCCCTTCTCCTCTCTTTCCCTCCCCTTCTCCTCTCTTCCCCTCCCCTTCTCCTCTCTTCTCCTCCCTTCTCCTCTCTTCCCTCCCCTTCTCCTCTCTTCCCCTCCCTTCTCCTCTCTTCCCCTCCCATTCTCCTCTCTTCTCCTCCCTTCTCCTCTCTTCTCCTCCCTTCTCCTTCCCTCCCCTTCTCCTCTCTCCTCCTTCCCTCCCTTCTCCTCTCTTCCCTCCCCTTCTCCTCTCTTTCCCTCCCCTTCTCCTCTCTTCCCCTTCTCCTCTCTTTCCCCCTCCCCTTCTCCTCTCTTCCTTCTCCTCTCTCCTTTCTCCTTCCCTCTCTTCCCTCTCTTTCCCTCCCCTTCTCCTCTCTTTCCCTCCCCTTCTCCTCTCTTTCCTTCTCCTCTCTTCCCTCCCCTTCTCCTCTCTTCCCTCCCCTTCTCCTCTCTTCCCTCCCCTTCTCCTTCTCCTCTCCTCTCTTCCCTCCCCTTCTCCTCTCTTCCCCTCCCCTTCTCCTCTCTTTCCCTCCCCTTCTCTTCTCTTCCCCTCCCCTTCTCTTCCCCTCCCCTTCTCCTCTCTTCCCCTCCTCCTCTCTTCCTTCTCCTCTCTTCCTTCTCCTCTCTTCCCTCCTCCTCTCTTCCTTCTCCTCTCTTCCTTCTCCTCTCTTCCTTCTCCTCTCTTCCTTCTCCTCTCTTCCTTCTCCTCTCTTCCTTCTCCTCTCTTCTTCTCCTCTCTTCCCCTTCTCCTCTCTTCCCTCCCCTTCTCCTCTCTTCCCCTCCCCTTCTCCTCTCTTCCCCTCCCCTTCTCCTCTTTTCCTCTCCTCTCTTCCTTCTCCTCTCTTCCTTCTCCTCTCTTCCCCTCCCCTTCTCTTCTCTTCCCCTCCCCTTCTCATCTCTTCCCCTCCCCTTCTCCTCTCTTCCCCTCCCCTTCTCCTCTCTTCCTTCTCTCTCTTCTTCTCTCTTCCCTCTCTTTCCTCTCATCCCCTCTAAGTTGAGAGCAGAGCTGGCTCCCATAGAAATCAAGCTGATGCAGTAATAACGGATCTGTGCAGCCTGGGGTTTGTGTCCCAAATGGCGCCCTATGTAGTGCACTACTTTAGACCATAAACCTATGGGCCCTGTTCAAACGTAGTGCACTACATAGGGAATATGGTGATATTCTGGACACAGGCAGTCAGTTACGCAACACTAAATGCTGTTCTCTCCGCATGGTTGTTGATGCTTCTTATATAAGCCATGTTGGTCAGACAGTCTGAAGACTTGTGTTTACTGCCTGCCTTTACTCTGTGGTAAAACAGGCTCTGACTGAAGCCTTGTTTACTGCCTGCCTTTACTCTGTGGTAAAACAGGCTCTGACTGAAGCCTTGTGTTTACTGCCTGCCTTTACTCTGTGGTAAAACAGGCTCTGACTGAAGACTTGTGTTTACTGCCTGCCTTTACTCTGTGGTAAAACAGGCTCTGACTGAAGACTTGTGTTTACTGCCTGCCTTTACTCTGTGGTAAAACAGGCTCTGACTGAAGCCTTGTGTTTACTGCCTGCCTTTCCTCTGTGTGAGAGCCTGTTTTACGGCCCTGACTCTCACATTGATCACATGCTAAAGCGAGTCACAGCTCTTGAAGTGGCCCATAAACTCTCATCCTATGGGGACCTTTGGAAGGAGATAATGACAGAGAGTTGACTCACTGCTTCCAAATGTTACGTCTAACGTTGCTAGAGCGGCAGTTTTATAATGTTGGTCGAACGTTGCCAGAGTTGAGGTCATTTATAATATGAACGAGGCAGAACGTCTCCGTCATGGCAACCACAGCCATGTAATACATATAATCACACCACAACAGGAGACAGTAGAGGTCTGCTGAGACTCGGACCACAACAGGAGACAGTAGAGGTCTGCTGAGACTCGGACCACAACAGGAGACAGTAGAGGTCTGCTGAGACTCGGACCACAACAGGAGACAGTAGAGGTCTGCTGAGACTCGGACCACAACAGGAGACAGTAGAGGTCTGCTGAGACTCGGACCACAACAGGAGACAGTAGAGGTCTGCTGAGACTCGGACCACAACAGGAGACAGTAGAGGTCTGCTGAGACTCGGACCACAACAGGAGACAGTAGAGGTCTGCTGAGACTCGGACCACAACAGGAGACAGTAGAGGTCTGCTGAGACTCGGACCACAACAGGAGACAGTAGAGGTCTGCTGAGACTCGGACCACAACAGGAGACAGTAGAGGTCTGCTGAGACTCGGACCACAACAGGAGACAGTAGAGGTCTGCTGAGACTCGGACCACAACAGGAGACAGTAGAGGTCTGCTGAGACTCGGACCACAACAGGAGACAGTAGAGGTCTGCTGAGACTCGGACCACAAGAGGAGACAGTAGAGGTCTGCTGAGACTCGGACCACAACAGGAGACAGTAGAGGTCTGCTGAGACTCGGACCACAACAGGAGACAGTAGAGGTCTGCTGAGACTCGGACCACAACAGGAGACAGTAGAGGTCTGCTGAGACTCGGACCACAACAGGAGACAGTAGAGGTCTGCTGAGACTCGGACCACAACAGGAGACAGTAGAGGTCTGAGGAGACTCGGACCACAACAGGAGACAGTAGAGGTCTGCTGAGACTCGGACCACAACAGGAGACAGTAGAGGTCTGCTGAGACTCGGACCACAACAGGAGACAGTAGAGTCTGCTGAGACTCGGACCACAACAGGAGACAGTAGAGTCTGCTGAGACTCGGACCACAACAGGAGACAGCAGAGGTCTGAGGAGACTCGGACCACAACAGGAGACAGTAGAGGTCTGAGGAGACTCAGACAACACAACAGGAGACAGTAGAGGTCTGCTGAGACTCGGACCACAACAGGAGACAGTAGAGGTCTGCTGAGACTCGGACCACAACAGGAGACAGTAGAGGTCTGCTGAGACTCGGACCACAACAGGAGACAGTAGAGGTCTGCTGAGACTCGGACCACAACAGGAGACAGTAGAGGTCTGCTGAGACTCGGACCACACCAGGAGACAGTAGAGTCTGCTGAGACTCGGACCACAACAGGAGACAGCAGAGGTCTGAGGAGACTCGGACGACAACAGGAGACAGTAGAGGTCTGCTGAGACTCGGACCACAACAGGAGACAGTAGAGGTCTGCTGAGACTCGGACCACAACAGGAGACAGTAGAGGTCTGCTGAGACTCGGACCACAACAGGAGACAGTAGAGGTCTGCTGAGACTCAGACAACACAACAGGAGACAGTAGAGGTCTGAGGAGACTCGAACCACAACAGGAGACAGTAGAGGTCTGAGGAGACTCGAACCACAACAGGAGACAGTAGAGGTCTGAGGAGACTCGGACCACAACAGGAGACAGTAGAGGTCTGCTGAGACTCAGACAACACAACAGGAGACAGTAGAGGTCTGCTGAGACTCGGACCACAACAGGAGACAGTAGAGGTCTGCTGAGACTCAGACAACACAACAGGAGACAGTAGAGGTCTGCTGAGACTCAGACAACACAACAGGAGACAGTAGAGGTCTGCTGAGACTCGAACCACAACAGGAGACAGTAGAGGTCTGAGGAGACTCGGACGACAACAGGAGACAGTAGAGGTCTGCTGAGACTCGGACCACAACAGGAGACAGTAGAGGTCTGCTGAGACTCGGACAACAACAGGAGACAGTAGAGGTCTGCTGAGACTCAGACAACACAACAGGAGACAGTAGAGGTCTGCTGAGACTCAGACAACACAACAGGAGACAGTAGAGGTCTGAGGAGACTCGAACCACAACAGGAGACAGTAGAGGTCTGAGGAGACTCGGACCACAACAGGAGACAGTAGAGGTCTGAGGAGACTCGGACCACAACAGGAGACAGTAGAGGTCTGCTGAGACTCGGACAACACAACAGGAGACAGTAGAGGTCTGCTGAGACTCGAACCACAACAGGAGACAGTAGAGGTCTGCTGAGACTCGAACCACAACAGGAGACAGTAGAGGTCTGCTGAGACTCAGACAACACAACAGGAGACAGTAGAGGTCTGCTGAGACTCGGACCACAACAGGAGACAGTAGAGGTCTGCTGAGACTCGGACCACAACAGGAGACAGTAGAGGTCTGCTGAGACTCGGACCACAACAGGAGACAGTAGAGTCTGCTGAGACTCGGACCACAACAGGAGACAGCAGAGGTCTGAGGAGACTCGGACCACAACAGGAGACAGTAGAGGTCTGAGGAGACTCAGACAACACAACAGGAGACAGTAGAGGTCTGCTGAGACTCGGACCACAACAGGAGACAGTAGAGGTCTGCTGAGACTCGGACCACAACAGGAGACAGTAGAGGTCTGCTGAGACTCGGACCACAACAGGAGACAGTAGAGTCTGCTGAGACTCGGACCACAACAGGAGACAGCAGAGGTCTGAGGAGACTCGGACCACAACAGGAGACAGTAGAGGTCTGAGGAGACTCGGACCACAACAGGAGACAGTAGAGGTCTGCTGAGACTCGGACCACAACAGGAGACAGTAGAGGTCTGCTGAGACTCGGACCACAACAGGAGAGAGTAGAGGTCTGCTGAGACTCAGACAACACAACAGGAGACAGTAGAGGTCTGCTGAGACTCAGACAACACAACAGGAGACAGTAGAGGTCTGAGGAGACTCGAACCACAACAGGAGACAGTAGAGGTCTGAGGAGACTCGGACCACAACAGGAGACAGTAGAGGTCTGAGGAGACTCGGACCACAACAGGAGACAGTAGAGGTCTGCTGAGACTCAGACAACACAACAGGAGACAGTAGAGGTCTGCTGAGACTCGGACCACAACAGGAGACAGTAGAGGTCTGCTGAGACTCAGACAACACAACAGGAGACAGTAGAGGTCTGCTGAGACTCAGACAACACAACAGGAGACAGTAGAGGTCTGCTGAGACTCGAACCACAACAGGAGACAGTAGAGGTCTGCTGAGACTCGAACAACACAACAGGAGACAGTAGAGGTCTGCTGAGACTCAGACAACACAACAGGAGACAGTAGAGGTCTGCTGAGACTCAGACAACACAACAGGAGACAGTAGAGGTCTGCTGAGACTCAGACAACACAACAGGAGACAGTAGAGGTCTGCTGAGACTCAGACAACAAAACAGGAGACAGTAGAGGTCTGCTGAGACTCAGACAACACAACAGGAGACAGTAGAGGTCTGAGGAGACTCGGACCACAACAGGAGACAGTGGAGGTCTGAGGAGACTCGGACCACAACAGGAGAGGAGAGGTCTGCTGAGACTCGGACCACAACAGGAGACGGTAGAGGTCTGCTGAGACTCGGACCACAACAGGAGACAGTAGAGGTCTGCTGAGACTCGGACCACAACACAACAGGAGACCGTAGAGGTCTGCTGAGACTCAGACCACAACAGGAAACAGTAGAGGTCTGAGACTCATAGAGACACTTAGCTAAACAGATTCAGCAGGTACACAATGAACATGCATTTAAAAGCAGAAGTTTCATGTTGTAAGCCACCTGGATAAACATCTCAAATGTATGATATCTTAACCCTCGTCCCAGTATAGTAACATTTAGAGTACGGCTGAATTAATCTGCTTGAGTCACCTGTCAAATGTTCCTCTATCCGTCTCCAATCATCTGGAGTGATTGGTGAAGAAAAATATAACCGCAGTGGTTAGACAGAGCAATGACTTATACCCTGTATCAGTGGTAACACAGAACAATGACTTTTACCCTGTAGCCATGGTAACACAGAACAATGACTTATACCCTGTATCAGTGGTAACACAGAACAATGACTTATACCCTGTATCAGTGGTAACACAGAGCAATGACTTATACCCTGTAGCCGTGGTAACACAGAACAATGACTTATACCCTGTAGCCGTGGTTATCACAGAACAATGACTTATACCCTGTAGCCGTGGTAACACAGAACAATGACTTATACCCTGTAGCCGTGGTAACACAGAACAATGACTTATACCCTGTAGCCGTGGTAACACAGAACAATGACTTATACCCTGTATCAGTGGTAACACAGAACAATGACTTATACCCTGTCGCCGTGGTAACACAGAACAATGACTTATACCCTACGGCAGTGGTAACACAGAACAATAACTTATACCCTGTCGCCGTGGTAACACAGAACAATGACTTATACCCTGTAGCAGTGGTAACACAGAACAATGACTTATACCCTGTCGCCGTGGTAACACAGAACAATGACTTATACCATGTAGCAGTGGTAACACAGAACAATGACTTATACCCTGTCGCCGTGGTAACACAGAACACTGCAGTTTAACATGGCTCCTTCTCTACAAATTCTCTGCAGCCTAAGATAACCAGTATCTCATTCATTTCAGCCACGGCCTGGCCATGAAACGGTTAACAAACGCTTTTTCTGAGAAATCCTCAAGTGCTCTCTTCTAGGAGTATTAACTCCTGAGTGACTGGGGCCTTCTGGGTAACGGTTTACCCGTTGCCAAGAAAAATAAGGGATTGTGTTTTTGATGTAATTTGCAGCGAGGAGATGCTCTAGAATTCCTTCACTGCGTGAAATTAGGGTGAAGTTGAGACAATGGCTTGCCATGTTACAAAACAGTCCTAAAACATGTTTGTTTTTGCCAACACTGTTGCAATAGTGAGTCAGCAATCAAATCAAATGTTTCTCCCATCGAGAGCTAACTCTCCTGTCCCGTTCTGTGTTTCTCCCATCGAGAGCTAACTCTCCTCTCCAGTTCTGTGTTTCTCCCATCGAGAGCTAACTCTCCTGTCCCTTTCTGTTGTTTCTCCCATCGAGAGCTAACTCTCCTCTCCCTTTCTGTTGTTTCTCCCATCGAGAGCTAACTCTCCTCTCCCTTTCTGTTGTTTCTCCCATCGAGAGCTAACTCTCCTCTCCCTTTCTGTTGTTTCTCCCATCGAGAGCTAACTCTCCTGTCCCGTTCTGTGTTTCTCCCATCGAGAGCTAACTCTCCTCTCCCTTTCTCTGTTTCTCCCATCGAGAGCTAACTCTCCTGTCCCGTTCTGTGTTTCTCCCATCGAGAGCTAACTCTCCTCTCCCTTTCTCTGTTTCTCCCATCGAGAGCTAACTCTCCTCTCCCTTTCTCTGTTTCTCCCATCGAGAGCTAACTCTCCTCTCCCTTTCTGTTGTTTCTCCCATCGAGAGCTAACTCTCCTCTCCCTTTCTGTTGTTTCTCCCATAGAGATATGCTTGTGTAGACATGGCTAACTCCTCTGTTCTTCTCCCTCCTCTAGGTGTGTCAGTTTGTGGTCTCGGTCAACGGGCTAAACGTGCTGTCTCTGGACTACAGGACAGTCAGTAACCTCATCCTGACCGGGCCCAGGACCGTTGTCATGGAAGTCATGGAGGAAGCAGATTACTGAAGAGGCAGGCTATCACGTGGCAGGGGGCGTGGCTGAGCAGAGTAGACCCAAGGCAGACTCTAAAGACACCATAGAGATAGACGTGCCCTTATGGAACTCAATGGGAAACTCTCTCTGGGCTTCTAACTCTATGGGGAACTCTCTCTGGGCTTCTAACTCTATGGGAAACTCTCTCTGGGCTTCTAACTCTATGGGAAACTCTCTCTGGGCTTCTAACTCTCTGGGAAACTCTCTCTGGGCTTCTAACTCTATGGGAAACTCTCTCTGGGCTTCTAACTCTATGGGAAACTCTCTCTCTGGGCTTCTAACTCTCTGGGAAACTCTCTATAGGCTTCTAACTCTCTGGGAAACTCTCTATAGGCTTCTAACTCTATGGGAAACTCTCTCTGGGCTTCTAACTCTCTGGGAAACTCTCTCTCTGGGCTTCTAACTCTATGGGAAACTATCTCTCTGGGCTTCTAACTCTCTGGGAAACTCTCTCTGGGCTTCTAACTCTGGGAAACTCTCTCTGGGCTTCTAACTCTATGGGAAACTCTCTCTGGGCTTCTAACTCTATGGGAAACTCTCTCTCTGGGCTTCTAACTCTATGGGAAACTCTCTCTGGGCTTCTAACTCTATGGGAAACTATCTCTCTGGGCTTCTAACTCTCTGGGAAACTCTCTCTGGGCTTCTAACTCTATGGGAAACTCTCTCTGGGCGTCTAACTCTATGGGAAACTCTCTCTGGGCTTCTAACTCTCTGGGAAACTCTCTCTGGGCTTCTAACTCTATGGGAAACTCTCTCTGGGCTTCTAACTCTATGGGAAACTCTCTCTGGGCTTCTAACTCTATGGGAAACTCTCTCTCTGGGCTTCTAACTCTATGGGAAACTCTCTCTGGGCTTCTAACTCTATGGGAAACTATCTCTCTGGGCTTCTAACTCTCTGGGAAACTCTCTCTGGGCTTCTAACTCTATGGGAAACTCTCTCTGGGCGTCTAACTCTATGGGAAACTCTCTCTGGGCTTATAACTCTATGGGAAACTCTCTATAGGCTTATAACTCTATGGGAAACTATCTATAGGCTTCTAACTCTATGGGGAACTCTCTCTGGGCTTCTAACTCTATGGGGAACTCTCTCTGGGCTTCTAACTCTATGGAAACTCTCTCTCTGGGCTTCTAACTCTATGGGAAACTCTCTCTCTGGGCTTCTAACTCTATGGGAAACTCTCTCTGGGCTTCTAACTCTATGGGAAACTCTCTCTCTGGGCTTCTAACTCTCTGGGAAACTCTCTATAGGCTTCTAACTCTCTGGGAAACTCTCTATAGGCTTCTAACTCTATGGGAAACTCTCTCTGGGCTTCTAACTCTCTGGGAAACTCTCTCTCTGGGCTTCTAACTCTATGGGAAACTATCTCTCTGGGCTTCTAACTCTCTGGGAAACTCTCTCTGGGCTTCTAACTCTATGGGAAACTCTCTCTGGGCTTCTAACTCTATGGGAAACTCTCTCTGGGCTTCTAACTCTATGGGAAACTCTCTCTCTGGGCTTCTAACTCTATGGGAAACTCTCTCTGGGCTTCTAACTCTATGGGAAACTCTCTCTGGGCTTCTAACTCTCTGGGAAACTCTCTCTGGGCTTCTAACTCTATGGGAAACTCTCTCTGGGCTTCTAACTCTATGGGAAACTCTCTCTGGGCTTATAACTCTATGGGAAACTCTCTATAGGCTTATAACTCTATGGGAAACTATCTCTGGGCTTCTAACTCTATGGGGAACTCTCTCTGGGCTTCTAACTCTATGGGGAACTCTCTCTGGGCTTCTAACTCTATGGAAACTCTCTCTCTGGGCTTCTAACTCTATGGGAAACTCTCTCTCTGGGCTTCTAACTCTATGGGAAACTCTCTCTCTGGGCTTCTAACTCTATGGGAAACTCTCTCTCTGGGCTTCTAACTCTATGGGAAACTCTCTCTCTGGGCTTCTAACTCTATGGGAAACTCTCTCTCTGGGCTTCTAACTCTATGGGAAACTCTCTCTGGGCTTCTAACTCTATGGGAAACTCTCTATAGGCTTCTAACTCTATGGGAAACTCTCTCTGGTCTTCTAACTCTCTGGGAAACTCTCTCTGGGCTTCTAACTCACTGGGAAACTCTCTCTGTGCTTCTAACTCTATGGGAAACTCTCTATAGGCTTCTAACTCTATGGGAAACTCTCTCTGGGCTTCTAACTCTATGGGAAACTCTCTCTGGGCTTCTAACTCTATGGGAAACTCTCTCTGGGCTTCTAACTCTATGGGAAACTCTCTCTCTGGGCTTCTAACTCTATGGGAAACTCTCTCTCTGGGCTTTTAACTCTATGGGAAACTCTCTCTCTCTGGGCTTTTAACTCTATGGGAAACTCTCTCTCTCTGGGCTTCTAACTCTATGGGAAACTCTCTCTCTCTGGCCTTCTAACTCTATGGGAAACTCTCTCTCTGGGCTTCTAACTCTATGGGAAACTCTCTCTCTGGGCTTTTAACTCTATGGGAAACTCTCTCTCTCTGGGCTTCTAACTCTATGGGAAACTCTCTCTCTCTGGGCTTCTAACTCTATGGGAAACTCTCTCTCTCTGGGCTTCTAACTCTATGGGAAACTCTCTCTCTCTGGCCTTCTAACTCTATGGGAAACTCTCTCTCTCTGGGCTTCTAACTCTATGGGAAACTCTCTCTCTCTGGCCTTCTAACTCTATGGGAAACTCTCTCTCTCTGGGCTTCTAACTCTATGGGAAACTCTCTCTCTGGGCTTCTAACTCTATGGGAAACTCTCTCTCTGGGCTTCTAACTCTATGGGAAACTCTCTCTCTGGGCTTCTAACTCTATGGGAAACTCTCTCTCTGGGCTTCTAACTCTATGGGAAACTCTCTCTCTCTGGGCTTCTAAGGAAAGACTCAGTCAAGCTCTGCCAGCCACCACCCACGTCTCTTTCCTATTGGACGCTGCTTCCCTCTGATGGCCTCCAATAAAACTGCTTGGAGAAGAGAGAGGGACATTAGTTACTCTGTTAGATACACACATCTTGTCATTGGTCTCCTGTCTCATCTGTCTAGTTGATGTTGAGACATCACATGGACCCTGATAACATAACAGCCCCCTGCTCCATGATTAGGGGACTGTGCCCTGCTGCCCCCTTCTGGTTTCTCACTGTCTCCTGTGGTCTGTGTTTTCTTTATGTATTGATGGTACTACCTACCCATGTGTGAAGCTGTTTGGGGAGAGACAGTTCTGGACCTGTCTAGATCTGTCTGTCTTTCTCTATCCCGGGACGAGATGTGGTGAAGTTGAAGACAGGCCTGAAAGAGACAGGCAGCATATCATTCGGGACAGGCCTGAAGGAGACAGACAGCATATCATTCGTGACAGGCCTGAAGGAGACAGACAGCATATAATTCGTGACAGGCCTGAAGGAGGCAGGCGGCATATCATTCGGGACAGGCGGCATATCATTCGGGACAGGCCTGAAGGAGACAGGCGGCATATCATTCGGGACAGGCGGCATATCATTCGGGACAGGCGGCATATCATTCGGGACAGGCGGCATATCATTCGGGACAGGCCTGAAGGAGACAGGCGGCATATCATTCGGGACAGGCCTGAAGGGGAGAGAGACGGCATATCAATCAGGACAGGCCTGAAGGAGACAGACAGCATATCATTCGGGACAGGCCTGAAGGAGACAGACAGCATATCATTCGGGACAGGCCTGAAGGAGACAGACAGCATATCATTCGGGACAGGCCTGAAGGAGACAGACAGCATATCATTCAGGACAGGGCTGAAGGAGACAGATAGCATATCATTCAGGACAGGGCTGAAGGAGACAGATGGCATATCATTCAGGACAGGGCTGAAGGAGACAGATAGCATATCATTCAGGACAGGGCTGAAGGAGACAGATAGCATATCATTCGGGACAGGAGTGTGATGCATTGACAAGTGACTGGTCAATCCTCTGGGCCACATGATGCAAACCACGTCCAACTAATCCAGAGCTGTTTGGACGTGTGACACAAATACCAGCCTGGTTCCACTGTGCCGTTGACTAGAGATCACTCACTATACATTGTGGTAGTTGTGTGAAGTTGGCCTTAGTTTAACCAAGCAAACAGGGTTGTAAATAATGTTCATGTTTATGGAGAACTAATTGTTGTCGATGATGTGTCTTTTCCCTGTACACTTAGGGCGAGTTTCCCGGACAACAAATCCTGGACTAAAAAGTCTAAATCAATGGATAAGATTATTCTTTGTTCGGGAAACCGTCCCTTGAAGACAAAGTAGGTAGCTACTAGCTAGTTAATGAGGTAACACTTGACTGGATGGTTCTACTGTCTGTAGGCCTGAATATCATGGTTATAATTACCACATAAAGGATATGACTCAGTATGTAGACCAAAAGGTTGCGCCTGTAACAACTACCTTCACTCTGTCATGACACAACCAACCATTACCCATCAGGCCCCTCTCCCAGACATGCATTTTGCCTCACCTTGGACTAGAAAGCAAGCTGAAGGGAGAATCTCTGTTGAAAGAGCTTTTTGGTCCAGGGAATCTGCTCATGGTGATATAAATGGGGTGGTTTGTATAGTTTTCTAAGATTTATAACGTGTAATGACCGTGATGAGTCTTTAGCACCGGCGTTGAGGCCTATGACGACACCCACCTGTTACCAATAAGCCGAATGTGGATGTCGTATATCCACTATAGTCCCTAGTCTTTCAGAAGTGGCATGTTCCACACTACCGTCAATTCTATAATATATGGATAGGTTAACATATATTTAATGTAGATCTGTGTATGGATTTAGACAGACTAAGGCACTTTAAAAAAAATGAAAATAACTGTTTGCATCAGTTTGTTTTCTAGTTAAAATGTCAGAAAATGGATAGTGTGTTAAGACGTCACTATGCTGTATCATCCTGAAACATAAACGCATTAAGAATGATCAACCCTTTCTATTTGCCATCAGACCCGATCTACTTGTATTTAAGAAGGAGAAAAGGGGGTTTATTTCGGGTAGCTAGCTGTGAATTTAAAGTAGAAGAACTATTGATGGCACGAGAGAAACAATCTATGGCAGTATTTAATAACAGAGTCATCTGTAGCTCAGTGTGCCAGGGTCAACTGTGGTCTTATGACATCACTTCCTGGTCAGATGAAGTAGCCTAGGTTCATTGTAAGATTTAATAATAATAATAATAAAGAATAGCAGTACAAGCTCTGTTCATGGTCACCTTTCTTCGATATGCAGTGTTGTTGTTTACCATAATTTCAAGCCTCAAATCACAGGTTTGATTTTAGTTGTTTTTGGAAAACGACAGTCACTTTTTGACAAGCTAGGATTCTGTCTCTTTCTATAATGTGCTTAAATGTGTAAAGCGACAAAATGCATCATACACTTACATAGGTTCTTGAATGTAGTGCTGGCTAACGATCCAGGGTTCTTTTTTCAGGACTGATATATCATTGGTTAAGCTCTCACTAAGAACATTAGACATCAGTGATTGGGTGAATGGCTGCTCTCACTAAGAACATTAGACATCAGTGATTGGGTGAATGGCTGCTCTCACTAAGAACATTAGACATCAGTGATTGGGTGAATGGCTGCTCTCACTATGAACATTAGGCATCAGTGATTGG
The DNA here is from genome assembly GCF_002021735.2 of Oncorhynchus kisutch. Classification (NCBI taxonomy): domain Eukaryota; kingdom Metazoa; phylum Chordata; class Actinopteri; order Salmoniformes; family Salmonidae; genus Oncorhynchus; species Oncorhynchus kisutch. The sequence continues at coordinate 7,172,832 of NW_022261979.1, read as the reverse complement.
GTGAATGGCTGCTCTCACTATGAACATTAGACATTAGTGATTGGGTGAATGGCTGCTCTCACTATGAACCTTAGGCATCAGTGATTGGGTGAATGGCTGCTCTCACTAAGAACATTAGACATCAGTGATTGGGTGAATGGCTGCTCTCACTAAGAACATTAGACATCAGTGATTGGGTGAATGGCTGCTCTCACTATGAACATTAGGCATCAGTGATTGGGTGAATGGCTGCTCTCACTATGAACATTAGACATTAGTGATTGGGTGAATGGCTGCTCTCACTATGAACATTAGGCATCAGTGATTGGGTCAATGGCTGCTCTCACTATGAACATTAGACATCAGTGATTGGGTGAATGGCTGCTCTCACCATGAACCTTAGACATCAGTGATTGGGTGAATGGCTGCTCTCACTATGAACCTTAGACATCGGTGATTGGGTGAATGGCTGCTCTCACTATGAACATTAGGCATCAGTGATTGGGTGAATGGCTGCTCTCACTATGAACCTTAGACATCAGTGATTGGGTGAATGGCTGCTCTCACTATGAACCTTAGACATCAGTGATTGGGTGAATGGCTGCTCTCACTATGAACATTAGACATCAGTGATTGGGTGAATGGCTGCTCTCACTATGAACATTAGGCATCAGTGATTGGGTGAATGGCTGCTCTCACTAAGAACATTAGACATCAGTGATTGGGTGAATGGCTGCTCTCACTATGAACCTTAGACATCAGTGATTGGGTGAATGGCTGCTCTCACTATGAACATTAGACATCAGTGATTGGGTGACCCACTGCAATGCATGAGGTTTTCGTGGTATGTTTGTTTTTTACACATTTCTACTCCACCACCTAGTTTCACTTTAGTCCTGTAATGAATGATTGGTTCTGCCATACTAGGAAAGGCTTGTGTTGTTTGGTAAAGCAAGAACTTAGAGTCATTTTAATACTTCAGCTGTTTTTGGTTCCACTTTACTGACAGCATCCAGGTTAAAACGCATGATAAGGTGTTATTAGCATGAGCCTTTTATAATGTCTTATCAGGCTTATAAAAATGCTTATCCTGTATTAATACCTGTGTGTTTTAAACAGACACAATGACCAGAAAGAACTGGAAATCCAGTCACTATTGGGACTTCTTTAATGTGCCATGTTATAAATGTTGAAACATTTGCCTTAATAACTTTGTGTTTTTGCTGCGTGTCTTCTTTTTAGTTGGTGATCATTTTTAATATTTGAATATCTTCTCCTTAATTAAAGGGTTCACTATGCAATCCTCTTCCTGATCGGTCTTACTATATTAACCTTCTGCTGCTTATTTTACAGACGGGACATCTTTTTTCTCTCTTCTTGACAATCAGTGTTTTCTTGATACAGAAGGTCTGTGTTTCCAAATGGTAGTGCACTACTTTGGACCAGGGCCCAGTGGGTTGGGGGGGGGGGGGGTAATATCACTATATAGGGAATAGAATGCCATTTGGGACGCTACAGAGATCTGAACAGCACAATGACCTGACGGCAGTACGGATAGAGATACATCACAATGACCTGACGGCAGTACGGATAGAGATACAACACAATGACCTGACGGCAGTACGGATAGAGATACAACACAATGACCTGACGGCAGTACGGATAGAGATACAACACAATGACTTGACGGCAGTACGGATAGAGATACAACACAATGACCTGACGGCAGTACGGATAGAGATACAACACAATGACCTGACGGCAGTACGGATAGAGATACAACACAATGACCTGACGGCAGTACGGATAGAGATACAACCTGCCACGTACTCTCTGCTTCATAGAAGGTTTTACTAATGGTAATGAATCTATGACTTTTTGATTAAAAAATAAAAAAATATTTTTAAAATTTGTTTATTTTTACCAATCAGTCAGCAGCTCATTTTAAAAGGATTCATTCATCTACAGATCATTATGTTCATGAAATAATCTATGTACATTAAATGATCTAGATTACACTCTGGGCTCACGAACTGACTATATAAAGGCTTTGATAGCAGTTTGTGTACATACATTTTATAAAATACATTGTGTGGATGAATGAATGTCAGGACAATGAAAATATATAAGCTCACGTCTGGCATCACGTCTGGCATCACGTCTGGCATCACGTCTGGCATCACGTCTGGCATCACGTCTGGCATCACGTCTGTGTTGTGCAATGCAGCTAAAGGCATAAAGTTCATATGTAAAGTTCATATGTAAAGTTCATATGTAAAGTTCATATGTAAAGTTCATATGTAAAGTTCATATGTGTTTTAATAAACATACTGGTTTGGTTCAACATGTATTTACGACATCATACTTCCTGTTTAAGTTAGTTTGGTCAAATTACTTATCTTATCTTATCTCTTATCTTATCTTATCTCTTATCTTATCTAATCGTGTATTTAATTAATGGTTAGTAAATAGTCACAAACTCCGTCTCAGATGGACCACTAGGCCTTACATCAGGGGTATTCAACTCTGACCCTCAGTCTCAGATGGACCACTAGGCCTTACATCAGGTGTATTCAACTCTGACCCTCAGTCTCAGATGGACCACTAGGCCTTACATCAGGTGTATTCAACTCTGACCCTCAGTCTCAGATGGACCACTAGGCCTTACATCAGGTGTATTCAACTCTGACCCTCCGTCTCAGATGGACCACTAGGCCTTACATCAGGTGTATTCAACTCTGACCCTCAGTCTCAGATGGACCACTAGGCCTTACATCAGGTGTATTCAACTCTGACCCTCAGTCTCAGATGGACCACTAGGCCTTACATCAGGTGTATTCAACTCTGACCCTAAGAGGTCCGGAACCTGCTGGTTTTCTGTTCAACCTCATCATTAATTACAACCTCCACTCCGGTACAATGGCAGTATAGTTCTCAAGCCTTCCTACATCATCCTTCACTAGTTTAGATAATTTATGACAAGGCCAAGGCCTCCCTGTGTAGATAAGCATTCTAGCCAGTCTGACGATAAGTTCATTCATTTCTACCAAGGAACAGACAGTCACTGTTCTAGTTCTTGATTATAATTACACACATTATATTCAGTACTAGGATTAAAAGAAAATTCATACATCTATACAGTAACATAATAGTATTCTGTTTAGTCAGTCCTGATTGAAATGTATACATAATTAGTCATGATTGATTTTTTAAAAATCCCTTAACAGAAACTCATGTGACGATAAAGTGGTAGCAATACAAGGTCATTCATTTTATATATATATTTTTTTAAAAATGGAATAATTTAGATCATGGAAACTATCGGCCTGTCTCAATCCTGTGTGCTTGATCGAAGGTCATGGAAAGGATTATGTTCAAGCAGATTGACAGTAAAATTTCCTTACATAACCTATTCTATGAGCTCCAATCTGGCTTCAGGAAATCCCATTTCACTGACATCTGCCTACTATATCTGACTGAGCACATAAGGAAGGAAGTAAACGGAGGGAAATTTTGTGGTATGGTTATGTTAGATCTCCAAAAGACGTTGGATACAGTGGGTCATGAAATTCTGTTAATCAAACTAAGAGCCATGGGCTTTAACAACTTAGCAGTAAAATGGGTCAGCTCTTACCTGCAAGGAAGAAAAACAGATGGTGGAACGACCCTGTCTAAACCCAGAAACTTGAACTGCAGGGTACCCCAAGGGATTGTGCTGGGTCCACTTTTATTTCTATTGTATATAAGTTATCTGAAATCTGCCTCTACGTGTGACCTTTTCCTACATGCAGATGCACTGTTGGTTTCCAACAAAGATGTGGTTGAGAAAGACAAAGATGTGGTTGAGAAAGACAAAGATGTGGTTGAGAAAGACAAAGATGTGGTTGAGAAAGACAAAGATGTGGTTGAGAAAGACAAAGATGTGGTTGAGAAAGACAAAGATGTGGTTGAGAATGACAAAGATGTGGTTGAGAAAGACCAAGATGTGGTTGAGAAAGACCAAGATGTGGTTGAGAAAGACAAAGATGTGGTTGAGAAAGCCCTCAGTGCTGAACTTCTGGATGTCCATAAATGGCTATATGACAATAAGCTGTTACTTCATCTTGGAAAAACAGAGTCCATCTTGTTCGGGTCCAAAGTGAAACTGAGGAAATGCCCAGATTTTAAAAGGTGGTAGTCGGTGACGTAGTGGTCGCAGCAAAAGACTCTGTTAAGTATCTTGGATGTGTGCCAGATAACCATCTGACAGGGGAGATCACGGCACAAAACGTTATCGCCAAAGTGAACCATAAAATTTGGTTCCTGGCTAGAACCTCCAAATATCTGGATAAGAATTACAATGGGCAGAATACATTGGCAGGGGCTCTTGTTCAGTGGCACTTCGACTATGCATGCTCTTCCTGGTACAACAGTGCCCCCAAGATATGAAAAAATAGATTGCAGACATCTCAGAACAAATTAGTCAGGAATATTCTTAAACTTCCAGCATTACGCATCTTGACTATTCACAACTTTGAAAGCATTAGACGGCAAGAGGTGGAGGAGAGAGTTGCTTGGATAAAATTGTGTCTTGTACATAAGATTGTCCACAGTATGGTCCCCAGATACTTATATAACTACTTTAACTTAGTAAGGAATAACCACAACTATTCAACTAGAAGGAGTGAAACTGACGCGGTTCCTTCTAGATTTAAAAGTGGTTTTGGGAAAGAAACATTTTTATATTCGGCTGCCATTTGGAATGATTTTCCAAAGAATTTGAAACCTTATAACCTCCATAGGTAGTTTCAAGATCTCACTGAACAAATGGCTAAATAGTAGCATGTCTCAAAAGTGAATGTTGAGATTAAAGTAGGTGACAGAGAGGGAAATGCTGGGATAGCATGTGGTCTGCCTTTTTGGTGCCTGTTGCTTATTATATTGTGATTGTCTTGTGTGAGATATATATATATATATATATATATATACATACAGTTGAAGTCGGAGGTTTACATACACTTTGGTTGGAGTCATTAAAACTCATTTTTCAACCACTCCACAAATTTCTTGTTAACAAACTATAGTTTTGGCAAGTCGGTTAGGACATCTACTTTGTGCATGACACAAGTAATTTTTCCAACAATTGTTTACAGACAGATTATTTCACTTATAATTCACTGTATCACAATTCCAGTGGGTCAGAAGTTTACATACATGAAGTTGACTGTGCCTTTAAACAGCTTGGAAAATTCCGGAAAATTATGTCATGGCTTTAGAAGCTTCTGATAGGCTAATTGACATCATTTGAGTCAATTGGAGGTGTACCTGTGGATGTATTTCAAGGCCTACCTTTAAACTCAGTGCCTTTTTGCTTGACATCATGGGAAAATCTAAAGAAATCAGCGAAGACCTCCATAAGTTTGGTTCATCCTTGGGAGCAATTTCCAAATACCTGAAGGTACCATGTTCTTCTGTACAAACAATAGTACACAAGTATAAACACCATGGGACCACGCAGCCATCATACCGCTCAGGAAGGAGACGTGTTCTGTCTCCTAGAGATGAACGTACTTTGGTGTGAAAAGTGCAAATCAATCCCAGAACAACAGCAAAGGACCTTGTGAAGATGCTGGAGGAAACAGGTACAAAAGTATCTATATTCACAGTAAAACGAGTCCTATACCAATATAACCTGAAAGGCCGCTCAGCAAGGAAGAAGCCACTGCTCCAAAACCGCCATTAAAAAGCCAGGCTACGGTTTGCAACTGCACATGGGGACAAAGATCGTACTTTTTGGAGAGATGCCCTCTGGTCTGATGAAACAAAAATAGAACTGTTTGGCCATAATGACCATCGTTATGTTTGGAGGAAAACAGGGGAGGTTTGCAAGCCGAAGAACACCATCCCAACCGTGAAGCAACATCTCAAGACATCAGTCAGGAAGTTCAAGCTTAGTTGCAAATGGGTCTTCCAAATGGACAATGACCCCAAGCATACTTCCAAAGTTGTGGCAAAATGGCTTAAGGACAACAAAGTCAAGTTATTGGAGTGGCCATCACAAAACCCTGACCTCAACCCTATAGAAATTTTGTGGGCAGAACTGAAAAAGCTTGTGCAAGAAAGGAGGCCTACAAACCTAACTCAGTTACACCAGCTCTGTCAGGAGGAATGGGCCAAAATTCACCCAACTTATTGTGGGAAGCTTGTGGAAGGCTACCCGAAATGTTTGACCCAAGTTAAACAATTTCAAGGCAATGCTACCGAATACTAATTGAGTGTATGTAAACTTCTGACCCTGAGAATGTGATGAAAGAAATAAAAGCTGAAATAAATCATTCTCTCTACTATTATTGTGACATTAAACGTTCTTAAAATAAAGTGGTGATCATAAAATATCCATAATAAATACAAATACTGGTGTCTCAGGTCTAAATCAGTCTGATTAGAGGGGAGCAATGACTGGTTTCCCAGGCCTAAATCAGTCTCTGATTAGAGGGGAACAATGACTGGTGTCTCAGGTCTAAATCAGCCTCTGGTTAGAGCGGAACAGTGACTGGTGTCTCAGGCCTAAATCAGTCTCTGATTAGAGGGGAACAATGACTGGTGTCTCAGGTCTAAATCAGCCTCTGGTTAGAGCGGAACAGTGACTGGTGTCTCAGGTCTAAATCAGCCTCCGATTAGAGGGGAACAATGACTGGTGTCCCAGGTCTAAATCAGCCTCTGGTTAGAGGGGAACAGTGACTGGTGTCTCAGGTCTAAATCAGTCTGATTAGAGGGAAACAATGACTGGTTTCCCAGGTCTAAATCAGTCTGATTAGAGGGAAACAATGACTGGTTTCCCAGGTCTAAATCAGTCTGATTAGAGGGAAACAATGACTGGTTTCCCAGGTCTAAATCAGACTCTGGTTAGAGGGGAACAGTGACTGGTGTCTCAGGTCTAAATCAGTCTGATTAGAGGGAAACAATGACTGGTTTCCCAGGTCTAAATCAGTCTGATTAGAGGGAAACAATGACTGGTTTCCCAGGCCTAAATCAGTTCCTAATTAGAGGGAAACAATGACTGGTTTCCCAGGTCTAAATCAGTCTGATTAGAGGGAAACAATGACTGGTTTCCCAGGTCTAAATCAGTCTGATTAGAGGGAAACAATGACTGGTTTCCCAGGTCTAAATCAGTCTGATTAGAGGGAAACAATGACTGGTTTCCCAGGCCTAAATCAGTGATTAGAGGGAAACAATGACTGGTTTCCCAGGCCTAAATCAGTCTGATTAGAGGGAAACAATGACTGGTTTCCCAGGCCTAAATCAGTTCTTAATTAGAGGGAAACAATGACTGGTTTCCCAGGTCTAAATCAGTCTGATTAGAGGGGAACAATGACTGGTTTCCCAGGTCTAAATCAGTCTGATTAGAGGGAAACAATGACTGGTTTCCCAGGCCTAAATCAGTTCCTAATTAGAGGGAAACAATGAAGAAATGCAGTGGAACTGGCTTCGAGGTCCGGAGTGGAGTTTGTGGTCCCTAGGCACTAGAGATCAGACATTATTTGCCTAGTATATGCAATATGGTGAAACTTCCACCTAGCCTATCAGAGGGCAGGGTGGAGCTACTACCAGATTGGTTGCACCTATCAAATCCTCTCAGATCTCCACAAGTGCGTAGGGTCTAGGGGTCATCTTTGTCAAATCATATTTGCTGTACTCATCTTCAATGTTGAATGCCTCCTGCTTTTTAATGTGTAATGTACTGTATCACCAACGAGGGGCAGTGTTACTCTACTACCTTACTCTACAAGCTGATTCTCAGAGCCAGACCTGGCCTCCTTACTCTACAAGCTGATTCTCAGAGCCAGACCTGGCCTCCTTACTCTACAAGCTGATTCTCAGAGCCAGACCTGGCCTCCTTACTCTACAAGCTGATTCTCAGAGCCAGACCTGGCCTCCTTACTCTACAAGCTGATTCTCAGAGCCAGACCTGGCCTCCTTACTCTACAAGCTGATTCTCAGAGCCAGACCTGGCCTCCTTACTCTACAAGCTGATTCTCAATCAGAGCCAGACCTGGTTACAGGCCTTAAAGCTGTAGAATCCTCTCCCTATCAACTCCATTACTTCAGGATGACAGGTGACATGTTAACAGAAGACTTCGTTTGGCCCTCTAGACTTGTTCCTCTGGTCAACAGTAGTCCACTCTAGGGAATAGGGTGTGATTTGTCCCACCTCTGTCACAGATCCATTACTTCAGGATGACAGGTGACATGTTAACAGAAGACTTTGTTTGGCCCTCTAGACTTGTTCCTCTGGTCAACAGTAGTCCACTCCAGGGAATAGGGTGTGATTTGTCCCACCTCTGTCACAGATCCATTACTTCAGGATGACAGGTGACATGTTAACAGAAGACTTTGTTTGGCCCTCTAGACTTGTTCCTCTGGTGCTGTCTGTGGTGGTGGGGCAGGCCAGCAGAAAATAGGAGCATTGAACTGTGATTGGCTCAGCATTGCACCGTGATTGGCTCAGTGTTCTGTCACTCATGGGGACGCTACATCACCTGCCTTTAGTAAGGGTAGACTTCAAGAATGTGAGCCCAACTCGGAATTGTAAATCTTTTTCTTTCTTTGATGACAAAATTTGCCGATGTAGGACCGTTGCGTACAACAAGGTGAGTCCAAAAATGTCTGATATCCTGCTGCATAAACGATGTGATATTCCAGGGAGATATGGTCAGCCATATCAGATAGGTTTTTTTATTCAACGAGGCTGATTGAATTGTTTCGCTGCCGGACAAGGCTCTGCTGATAGACAGGTGTAGTGGTGGTAAGGATTCACTCCATGGTGCCGGACAAGGCTCTGCTGATAGCCAGGTGTAGCGGTGGTAAGGATTCACTCCATGGTGCCGGACAAGGCTCTGCTGACAGCCAGGTGTAGTGGTGGTAAGGATTCACTCCATGGTGCCGGACAAGGCTCCGCTGACAGCCAGGTGTAGCGGTGGTAAGGATTCACTCCATGGTGCCGGACAAGGCTCCGCTGACAGCCAGGTGTAGCGGTGGTAAGGATTCACTCCATGGTGCCGGACAAGGCTCCGCTGACAGCCAGGTGTAGCGGTGGTAAGGATTCACTCCATGGTGCCGGACAAGGCTCCGCTGACAGACAGGTGTAGCGGTGGTAAGGATTCACTCCATGGTGCCGGACAAGGCTCCGCTGACAGCCAGGTGTAGCGGTGGTAAGGATTCACTCCATGGTGCCGGACAAGGCTCCGCTGATAGACAGGTGTAGCGGTGGTAAGGATTCACTCCATGGTGCCGGACAAGGCTCCGCTGATAGCCAGGTGTAGCGGTGGTAAGGATTCACTCCATGGTGCCGGACAAGGCTCCGCTGATAGCCAGGTGTAGCGGTGGTAAGGATTCACTCCATGGTGCCGGACAAGGCTCTGCTGATAGCCAGGTGTAGCGGTGGTAAGGATTCACTCCATGGTGCCGGACAAGGCTCTGCTGATAGCCAGGTGTAGCGGTGGTAAGGATTCACTCCATGGTGCCGGACAAGGCTCTGCTGATAGCCAGGTGTAGTGGTGGTAAGGATTCACTCCATGGTGCTGAAAACAAGGCTCCGCTGATAGCCAGGTGTAGCGGTGGTAAGGATTCACTCCATGGTGCTGAAAACAAGGCTCCGCTGATAGACAGGTGTAGCGGTGGTAAGGATTCACTCCATGGTGCCGGACAAGGCTCTGCTGACAGCCAGGTGTAGCGGTGGTAAGGATTCACTCCATGGTGCCGGACAAGGCTCTGCTGACAGCCAGGTGTAGCGGTGGTAAGGATTCACTCCATGGTGCCGGACAAGGCTCTGCTGACAGACAGGTGTAGCGGTGGTAAGGATTCACTCCATGGTGCCGGACAAGGCTCTGCTGATAGCCAGGTGTAGCGGTGGTAAGGATTCACTCCATGGTGCCGGACAAGGCTCCGCTGACAGACAGGTGTAGCGGTGGTAAGGATTCACTCCATGGTGCCGGACAAGGCTCCGCTGACAGCCAGGTGTAGCGGTGGTAAGGATTCACTCCATGGTGCCGGACAAGGCTCTGCTGATAGCCAGGTGTAGCGGTGGTAAGGATTCACTCCATGGTGCCGGACAAGGCTCTGCTGATAGCCAGGTGTAGCGGTGGTAAGGATTCACTCCATGGTGCCGGACAAGGCTCTGCTGATAGCCAGGTGTAGCGGTGGTAAGGATTCACTCCATGGTGCCGGACAAGGCTCTGCTGATAGCCAGGTGTAGCGGTGGTAAGGATTCACTCCATGGTGCCGGACAAGGCTCTGCTGATAGCCAGGTGTAGCAGTGGTAAGGATTCACTCCATGGTGCCGGACAAGGCTCTGCTGATAGCCAGGTGTAGCGGTGGTAAGGATTCACTCCATGGTGCTGAAAACAAGGCTCCGCTGATAGCCAGGTGTAGCGGTGGTAAGGATTCACTCCATGGTGCTGAAAACAAGGCTCCGCTGATAGACAGGTGTAGCGGTGGTAAGGATTCACTCCATGGTGCCGGACAAGGCTCCGCTGACAGCCAGGTGTAGCGGTGGTAAGGATTCACTCCATGGTGCCGGACAAGGCTCTGCTGATAGCCAGGTGTAGCGGTGGTAAGGATTCACTCCATGGTGCCGGACAAGGCTCCGCTGACAGCCAGGTGTAGTGGTGGTAAGGATTCACTCCATGGTGCCGGACAAGGCTCCGCTGACAGCCAGGTGTAGCGGTGGTAAGGTTCACTCCATGGTGCCGGACAAGGCTCCGCTGATAGACAGGTGTAGCGGTGGTAAGGTTCACTCCATGGTGCCGGACAAGGCTCCGCTGATAGACAGGTGTAGCGGTGGTAAGGATTCACTCCATGGTGCCGGACAAGGCTCCGCTGACAGACAGGTGTAGCGGTGGTAAGGATTCATTCCATGGTGCCGGACAAGGCTCCGCTGACAGACAGGTGTAGCGGTGGTAAGGATTCACTCCATGGTGCCGGACAAGGCTCCGCTGACAGACAGGTGTAGCGGTGGTAAGGATTCACTCCATGGTGCCGGACAAGGCTCCGCTGACAGACAGGTGTAGCGGTGGTAAGGATTCACTCCATGGTGCCGGACAAGGCTCCGCTGACAGCCAGGTGTAGCGGTGGTAAGGATTCACTCCATGGTGCCGGACAAGGCTCCGCTGATAGCCAGGTGTAGCGGTGGTAAGGATTCACTCCATGGTGCCGGACAAGGCTCCGCTGACAGCCAGGTGTAGCGGTGGTAAGGATTCACTCCATGGTGCCGGACAAGGCTCCGCTGACAGCCAGGTGTAGCGGTGGTAAGGATTCACTCCATGGTGCCGGACAAGGCTCCGCTGACAGCCAGGTGTAGCGGTGGTAAGGATTCACTCCATGGTGCCGGACAAGGCTCCGCTGACAGCCAGGTGTAGCGGTGGTAAGGATTCACTCCATGGTGCCGGACAAGGCTCCGCTGACAGCCAGGTGTAGCGGTGGTAAGGATTCACTCCATGGTGCCGGACAAGGCTCCGCTGACAGCCAGGTGTAGCGGTGGTAAGGATTCACTCCATGGTGCCGGACAAGGCTCCGCTGATAGCCAGGTGTAGCGGTGGTAAGGATTCACTCCATGGTGCCGGACAAGGCTCCGCTGACAGCCAGGTGTAGCGGTGGTAAGGATTCACTCCATGGTGCCGGACAAGGCTCCGCTGACAGACAGGTGTAGCGGTGGTAAGGATTCACTCCATGGTGCCGGACAAGGCTCCGCTGACAGCCAGGTGTAGCGGTGGTAAGGATTCACTCCATGGTGCCGGACAAGGCTCCGCTGACAGCCAGGTGTAGCGGTGGTAAGGATTCACTCCATGGTGCCGGACAAGGCTCTGCTGATAGCCAGGTGTAGCGGTGGTAAGGATTCACTCCATGGTGCCGGACAAGGCTCTGCTGATAGCCAGGTGTAGCGGTGGTAAGGATTCACTCCATGGTGCTGGAAAGAAAGCTCTGCTGTTGGGACAGCCTTATGTCGGCCCTAACAGTTTGTCGCCATTATAGTACAATTCATGTATTGTTTAGTGTTGTGTAGTGGCTTTGCTGGCATTCATCTAAAAAAAATTGGGGGGGAGTTTGCCCCACCAAGATCTACATGCTAAAATGGCCACTGTATATATATTTTTTTTTTACTTAACTAGGCAAGTCAGTTAAGAACAAATTCTTATTTTCATTGATGGCCTAGTAACAGTGGGTTAACTGCCTTGTTCAGGGGCAGAATGACAGATTTTTACCTTGTCAGCTCGGGGATTCGATCTTGCAACCTTCTGGTTACTAATCCAACGCTCCGACCACTAGGCTACCTGCCGCCCCATATATCATATGATGTGGTTAACTCAACTGATATGTTAAACACATATACAGACGGTTTTGTCGTCGAGGAGGAACTGGAGCAAAGCCAAAGGCCATCATATCATCTCTGTTACATCAACAGACTGAGGAGGAGGGACTGACAGGTGATCCCTGTTACATCAGCAGACTGAGGAGGAGGGACTGACAGGTGATCTCTGTTACATCAACAGACTGAGGAGGAGGGACTGACTGGTGATCTCTGTTACATCAGCAGACTGAGGAGGAGGGACTGACTGGTGATCTCTGTTACATCAGCAGACTGAGGATGGGGGACTGACTGGTGATCTCTGTTACATCAGCAGACTGAAGAGGAGGGACTGACAGGTGATCTCTGTTACATCAGCAGACTGAAGAGGAGGGACTGACAGGTGATCTCTGTTACATCAACAGACTGAGGAGGAGGGACTGACTGGTGATCCCTGTTACATCAACAGACTGAGGAGGGACTGACTGGTGATCTCTGTTACATCAACAGACTGAGGAGGGACTGACTGGTGATCTCTGTTACATCAACAGACTGAGGAGGAGGGACTGACTGGTGATCTCTGTTACATCAGCAGACTGAGGAGGGACTGACTGGTGATCTCTGTTACATCAGCAGGCTGAGGAGGAGGGACTGACAGGTGATCCCTGTTACATCAACAGATTAAGGAGGAGGGACTGACAGGTGATCTCTGTTACATCAACAGATTTAGGAGGAGGGACTGACAGGTGATCTCTGTTACATCAGCAGGCTGAGGAGGAGGGACTGACAGGTGATCTCTGTTACATCAGCAGACTGAGGAGGAGGGACTGACTGGTGATCTCTGTTACATCAGCAGGCTGAGGAGGAGGGACTGACTGGTGATCTCTGTTACAACAGCAGACTGAGGAGGAGGGACTGACTGGTGATCTCTGTTACATCAACAGGCTGAGGAGGAGGGACTGACAGGTGATCTCTGTTACATCAGCAGACTGAAGAGGAGGGACTGACTGGTGATCTCTGTTACATCAGCAGACTGAAGAGGAGGGACTGACTGGTGATCTCTGTTACATCAGCAGACTGAAGAGGAGGGACTGACTGGTGATCTCTGTTACATCAACAGGCTGAGGAGGAGGGACTGACTGGTGATCTCTGTTACATCAGCAGGCTGAGGAGGAGGGACTGACAGGTGATCCCTGTTACATCAACAGATTAAGGAGGAGGGACTGACAGGTGATCTCTGTTACATCAACAGATTTAGGAGGAGGGACTGACAGGTGATCTCTGTTACATCAACAGATTTAGGAGGAGGGACTGACTGGTGATCTCTGTTACATCAGCAGGCTGAGGAGGAGGGACTGACAGGTGATCCCTGTTCAATCAACAGATTAAGGAGGAGGGACTGACAGGTGATCTCTGTGACATCAACAGATTTAGGAGGAGGGACTGACAGGTGATCTCTGTTACATCAGCAGGCTGAGGAGGAGGGACTGACAGGTGATCTCTGTTACATCAGCAGACTGAGGAGGAGGGACTGACTGGTGATCTCTGTTACATCAGCAGGCTGAGGAGGAGGGACTGACTGGTGATCTCTGTTACATCAGCAGACTGAGGAGGAGGGACTGACTGGTGATCTCTGTTACATCAACAGGCTGAGGAGGAGGGACTGACAGGTGATCTCTGTTACATCAGCAGACTGAAGAGGAGGGACTGACTGGTGATCTCTGTTACATCAGCAGACTGAAGAGGAGGGACTGACTGGTGATCTCTGTTACATCAGCAGACTGAAGAGGAGGGACTGACTGGTGATCTCTGTTACATCAACAGGCTGAGGAGGAGGGACTGACAGGTGATCTCTGTTACATCATCAGACTGAAGAGGAGGGACTGACAGGTGATCTCTGTTACGTCAGCAGACTGACAGGTGATCTCTGTTCCATCAGCAGACTGAAGAGGAGGGACTGACTGGTGATCTCTGTTACATCAACAGACTGAGGTGGAGGGACTGACAGGTGACTGATGAGATCATAGAGATCCTGGTATTTCTATGGATGAGCTTTATCAGATGGAAGAAGCATCAGATTGTAAACCATACCACAGGTATAGAGATGGTACGTGAGGTGGGTAGAATTAGAGATGGTATGTGTGGTGGGTAGAATTAGAGATGGTATGTGTGGTGGGTAGAATTAGAGATGGTATGTGTAGTGGGTAGAATTAGAGATGGTATGTGTAGTGGGTAGAATTAGAGATGGTATGTGTGGTGGGTAGAATTAGAGATGGTACGTGAGGTGGGTAGAATTAGAGATGGTACGTGTGGTGGGTAGAATTAGAGATGGTACGTGAGGTGGGTAGAATTAGAGATGGTATGTGTGGTGGGTAGAATTAGAGATGGTATGTGTGGTGGGTAGAATTAGAGATGGTATGTGTGGTGGGTAGAATTAGAGATGGTATGTGAGGTGGGTAGAATTAGAGATTGTATGTGTGGTGGGTAGAATTAGAGATGGTACGTGAGGTGGGTAGAATTAGAGATGGTATGTGAGGTGGGTAGAATTAGAGATGGTACGTGTGGTGGGTAGAATTAGAGATGGTATGTGAGGTGGGTAGAATTAGAGATGGTACGTGTGGTGGGTAGAATTAGAGATGGTATGTGAGGTGGGTAGAATTAGAGATGGTATGTGTGGTGGGTAGAATTAGAGATGGTATGTGTGGTGGGTAGAATTAGAGATGGTATGTGAGGTGGGTAGAATTAGAGATGGTACGTGTGGTGGGTAGAATTAGAGATGGTATGTGAGGTGGGTAGAATTAGAGATGGTATGTGTGGTGGGTAGAATTAGAGATGGTATGTGTGGTGGGTAGAATTAGAGATGGTATGTGAGGTGGGTAGAATTAGAGATGGTATGTGTGGTGGGTAGAATTAGAGATGGTATGTGAGGTGGGTAGAATTAGAGATGGTATGTGAGGTGGGTAGAATACCATGACAACGATAAAATAAAAACACTACCTTTACCAACAATAACAGTCTGGTGTTATTATATATAGTAACAGTCTGGTGATCCAGTCTGCCTTTACTGGTGATCCAGTCTGCTTGTAGCCTCGTCACCCAGCCTGATCTCACCAGGCTACATGCATGGCTCTCTACACAGATACTGATAGTGTAGCAGTAATCAGCCTGGTAATAAGAGACTACAGATACTGATAGTGTAGCAGTAATCAGCCTGGTAATAAGAGACTACAGATACTGATAGATAGTGTAGCAGTAATCAGCCTGGTAATAAGAGACTACAGATACTGATAGATAGTGTAGCAGTAATCAGCCTGGTAATAAGAGGCTACAGATACTGATAGTGTATCAGTAATCAGCCTGGTAATAAGAGGCTACAGATACTGATAGTGTAGCAGTAATCAGCCTGGTAATAAGAGACTACAGATACTGATAGATAGTGTAGAAGTAATCAGCCTGGTAATAAGAGACTACAGATACTGATAGATAGTGTAGCAGTAATCAGCCTGGTAATAAGAGGCTACAGATACTGATAGTGTATCAGTAATCAGCCTGGTAATAAGAGGCTACAGATACTGATAGTGTAGCAGTAATCAGCCTGGTAATAAGAGACTACAGATACTGATAGATAGTGTAGAAGTAATCAGCCTGGTAATAAGAGACTACAGATACTGATAGATAGTGTAGCAGTAATCAGCCTGGTAATAAGAGGCTACAGATACTGATAGTGTATCAGTAATCAGCCTGGTAATAAGAGGCTACAGATACTGATAGTGTAGCAGTAATCAGCCTGGTAATAAGAGACTACAGATACTGATAGATAGTGTAGCAGTAATCAGCCTGGTAATAAGAGACTACAGATACTGATAGATAGTGTAGCAGTAATCTGCCTGGTAATAAGAGACTGATATATAGACTCCCATGTGTTTCTTCGTTGTCATGGCAGCAGTTGGCTACAGTACATACAGAAAAAATCAAGTTAACAGCCTAAAATATGAAGCTAACAGTTGATATATTTTCATCATGGATCTCAAACAAGTTTTAACGTCAAAATACCTTAGAAAACAACTCCCCCTTTGATCATTCAGGAGATTCCATTCTATTTAACTGACCTCTTTTAGAATCTTACATTCTATGGTTGCCATGCAGATCTGTTAACAGAGGGTATTGGCCAACATTGTTGTTGATTGTTTTGGAGGGTTTGGCTGTTTACCCAAGTGAAATACAGTCTGGCCACTCTGGCCAACAAACGACCAGTAATAACATTTAAAATCACAGACTGTTTGAAAAACAAAATGCAAGCGGCTCAGTACAAGAAGCAATTATTCCTTATATGTAGATGGGGAAAACATTTTAAACCCTTTTAAAAAACAAAATAAGTGTGTAAATAGTTAATAAGCTAAAAAAATATATTTATAGTTTGTCGTAAAGACAAATCCAATATGATACAAAGTGGTGATTTATTGTAAACTTTCAGGGTCAGGATGAGTGTATTGTTAGGCCTGTAGGAGAAATGACCTCAGTCACCTCTTGAAAAACCATTCAACAAGAAATAGGTTCAAATACTTTCACGAAGAGAGATCTGAGTTATGAAATGATTGATTGCAGTTTTTGGAGGTATTGGGCGCGTTCCTCTGCCCAGGCGTTGCCGACGCACTCCAGGTTTTACAACGTCTGGATAGGTATTTATCGTATAAGATAACCCAAGGATATGTTAAATCAATCTGTCGGTCGAGGAAACAGTCGATGACGCGACACGTAACCATTGGTTGATGCATGCAGGGGAACCATTCTCACCTCCTAAAGGTCACAGGTCAGAGGTGAGTGTGTGAGGCCTGTGGAGGGAATGACCCAATTGCTTCCTGTCATAACAATAATCCCTGTCAGACCTGGCAACCACCTTCCCGAACATGACCCTGTCCAGAAACATCCGTGGCCCCTGGACTACCCTTAAACAATTCCTAGACAACTCCTAACTCCTATCATATAACCACTAGACAACTCCTCCTATCATATAGCCACTAGACAACTCCTCCTATCATATAACCACTAGACAACTCCTATCATTTAACCACTAGACAACTCCTCCTATCATATAACCACTAGACAACTCCTATCATTTAACCACTAGACAACTCCTCCTATCATATAGCCACTAGACAACTCCTCCTATCATATAACCACTAGACAACTCCTCCTATCATATAACCACTAGACAACTCCTCCTATCATATAACCACTAGACAACTCCTCCTATCATATAGCCACGAGACAACTCTTCCTATCATTTAACCACTAGACAACTCCTCCTATCATATAGCCACGAGACAACTCTTCCTATCATATAGCCACTAGACAACTCTAGTGGTTATATGGCCACAGTGTCTCCTGACCCCTCCTGTCTCAGCCTCCAGTATTTATGCTGCAGTAGTTTATGTGTCGGGGGGCTGGGGTCAGTTTGTTATATCTGGAGTACTTCTCCTGTCTTATCCGGTGTCCTGTGTGAATTTAAGTATGCTCTCTTTAATTCTCTCTCTCGGAGGACCTGAGCCCTAGGACCATGCCTCAGGATTACCTGGCATGATGACTCCTTGCTGTCCCGTAGAGAGACCCGTAGACCTCTGGTTGCATTTAGTTTAGTTTCTTAATTGGACCATTTTACAAAACAAGCACACATAAAACTTGAAAAAGACATACTTGCACATGAATAAAATCATGGAGGACAACACGCAATAAAGTCTGGGACTTATTTCCTTTGTGGTCCTCTTGAGACAAGACGTCTGGACAAGATCCAACACAGAGTGGCAGTGACGGCAGGGTAGCCTAGTGGTTAGAGTGGAGGGACGGCAGGGTAGCCTAGTGGTTAGAGTGGAGGGACGGCAGGGTAGCCTAGTGGTTAGAGTGTAGAGGCGGCAGGGTAGCCTAGTGGTTAGAGTGTAGGGACGGCAGGGTAGCCTAGTGGTTAGAGTGGAGGGACGGCAGGGTAGCCTAGTGGTTAGAGTGTAGAGGCGGCAGGGTAGCCTAGTGGTTAGAGTGTAGAGGCGGCAGGGTAGCCTAGAGGTTAGAGTGTAGAGGCGGCAGGGTAGCCTAGTGGTTAGAGTGGAGGGACGGCAGGGTAGCCTAGTGGTTAGAGTGTAGAGGCGGCAGGGTAGCCTAGTGGTTAGAGTGTAGAGGTGGCAGGGTAACCTGGTGGTTAGAGTGTAGAGGCGGCAGGGTAGCCTAGTGGTTAGAGTGGAGGGACGGCAGGGTAGCCTAGTGGTTAGAGTGTAGAGGCGGCAGGGTAGCCTAGTGGTTAGAGTGTAGAGGCGTCAGGATAGCCTAGTGGTTAGAGTGTAGAGGTGGCAGGGTAGCCTAGTGGTTAGAGTGTGGGACGGCAGGGTAGCCTAGTGGTTAGAGTGGAGGGACGGCAGGGTAGCCTAGTGGTTAGAGTGGAGAGGGGGCAGGGTAGCCTAGTGGTTAGAGTGGAGAGGGGGCAGGGTAGCCTAGTGGTTAGAGTGGAGAGGGGGCAGGGTAGCCTAGTGGTTAGAGTGGAGAGGGGGCAGGGTAGCCTAGTGGTTAGAGTGGAGAGGGGGCAGGGTAGCCTAGAGGTTAGAGTGTAGAGGCGGCAGGGTAGCCTAGTGGTTAGAGTGTAGGGATGGCAGGGTAGCCTAGTGGTTAGAGTGTAGAGGTGGCAGGGTAGCCTAGTGGTTAGAGTGGAGAGGGGGCAGGGTAGCCTAGTGGTTAGAGTGTAGAGGCGGCAGGGTAGCCTAGTGGTTAGAGTGTAGAGGCGGCAGGGTAGCCTAGTGGTTAGAGTGTAGAGGCGTCAGGGTAGCCTAGTGGTTAGAGTGTAGGGACGGCAGGGTAGCCTAGTGGTTAGAGCGTTGGACTAGTAACCGAAAGGTTGCAAGTTCAAATCTGACATGGTACAAATCTGTCGTTCTGCCCCTGAACAGGCAGTTAACCCACTGTTCCTAGGCCGTCATTGAAAATAAGAATTTGTTCTTAACTGACTTGCCTAGTTAAATAAAGGTTAAAAAAAACAGGGGGAGAGTGACATGCGTGTCACTGACATTCAACCACTCCCATGTACATCGAAGTGCAATACGTGCTGCTCTGTTCTGAACCAACTGCCTATGTCCTTCTAAGCTGCACCTGACCACACAACTGGACAGTAGTCCAGGAGCGTCTAAGCTTGGGCCTGTAGGACTTGTCTGGTTGACTGAGATGTGAAGAAAGCAGAGCAACGCCTTATCGTGGACAGACCTCTTCCCATTTCAGTATCCATTGAGTCTATATCTTTTGACCATGATACAGTGGCTTGCTAGTTGCTATCTAGGGTGACACACCCAGCAGTTTGGTCTCTTCAATATTGTGAATATTCTCCTATCCTTTCTATATCTATATGAGGCCCCTACACTCCAACCACCTCAGGTCTCATGGCCATCCCACCCCCACGGGAGGGCATCTCCCTCTCAACCCAGTCCAAGCTCTTCTCTGTCCTGGAACCAGCTTCGTCCTGAAGCTAGGACAGCAGAGTCCCTGCCCATCTTCTGAAAACATCTGAACCCCCCCACCCTCTTCAAAGAGTATTTTAAACAATCCCACAGCACACCCCCTCCCTATAATTATAATAATGTATACACTGTAAATTGACAACAAAGACCAAAAAGAGATTATATTTGTGATGAACAATTATTTCCTACCTTGTTGACATTGAATACTTGGGAACAGATTTCCCGAAATTAAACTAATGAAACAAATGTAATGAATTCCTGGTGATTATACAATATTTTTTGCCCCAAAACTAAAATGACAATATATGTATATATAAATGACATGACCAAAAAGCATGTATATTATTTGTTGTTGTTGTTTCTGGACAGGAGCTTTGTCTTCACAGCTGCATTCTACAGCACCACGTCTTCCTGTTGAAACACATTCACCTCCTCCTCTTCAATAGACATCAGTAAAGTGTCTAAGAGCTTCCTTTGTAGGTTCTGGCTGCCTCCTCCCTGTAGATATACCTCACTAGTTACACTAACCTGACCACACTGACAGACTCACTAGTTACACTAACCTGACCACACGGACAGACTCACTAGTTACACTAACCTGACCACAGACTAACTAGTTACACTAACCTGACCACAGACTAACTAGTTACACTAACCTGACCACAGACTAGCTAGTTACACTAACCTGACCACAGACTAGCTAGTTACACTAACCTGACCACAGACTAGCTAGTTACACTAACCTGACCACAGAGTCACTAGTTACATTAACCTGACCACAGACTAGCTAGTTACACTAACCTGACCACAGACTAGCTAGTTACACTAACCTGACCACAGAGTCACTAGTTATACTAAACTGACCACAGACTCACTAGTTACACTAACCTGACCACAGACTCACTAGTTACATTAACCTGACCACAGACTAGCTAGTTACATTAACCTGACCACACTGACAGACTCACTAGTTACACTAACCTGACCACAGACTCACTAGTTACACTAACCTGACCACAGACTCACTAGTTACACTAACCTGTCCACAGAGTCACTAGTTACATTAACCTGACCACAGACTAACTACTAACAGTAACCTGAACACACTGACAGACTCACTAGTTACACTAAACTGACCACAGACTCACTAGTTACACTAACATGAACACAGACTCACTAGTTACACTAACCTGACAACAGACTAACTAGTTACACTAACCTGACCACAGGCTAACTAGTTACACTAACCTGACCAGAGACTCACTAGTTACACTAACCTGACCACAGACTCACTAGTTACACTAACCTGAGCACACTGACAGACTCACTAGTTACACTAACCTGAACACAGACTCACTAGTTACACAACCTGACCACAGACTCACTAGTTACACTAACCTGACCACACTAACAGACTAACTAGTACCACTAACCTGACAACAGACTAACTAGTTACACTAACCTGACCACAGGCTAACTAGTTACACTAACCTGACCAGAGACTCACTAGTTACACTAACCTGACCACAGACTCACTAGTTACACTAACCTGAGCACACTGACAGACTCACTAGTTACACTAACCTGAACACAGACTCACTAGTTACACAACCTGACCACAGACTCACTAGTTACACTAACCTGACCACACTAACAGACTAACTAGTACCACTAACCTGATCACAGACTCACTAGTTACACTAACCTGAGCACACTGGCAGACTCACTAGTTACACTAACCTGAACACAGACTCACTAGTTACACTAACCTGACCACTGACTAACTAGTTACACTAACCTGACCACAGACTAACTAGTTACACTAACCTGACCACAGACTCACTAGTTACACTAACCTGACCACAGAGTCACTAGTCACATTAACCTGACCACAGAGTCACTAGTTACACTAACCTGACCACAGAGTCACTAGTTACACTAACCTGACCACAGAGTCACTAGTTACATTAACCTGAACATAGACTCACTAGTTACACTAACCTGACCACAGACTAACTACTAACAGTAACCTGACCACAGACTAACTACTAACAGTAAGCTGACCACAGACTCACTAGTTACACTAACCTGACCACAGACTAACTACTAACAGTAAGCTGAACACAGACTCACTAGTTACACTAACCTGACCACAGACTAACTAGTTACATTAACCTGACCACAGACTCACTACTAAGAGTAAGCTGAACACACTGACAGACTCACTAGTTACACTAACCTGACCACAGACTAACTACTAACAGTAAGCTGAACACACTGACAGACAGCTCTGTTTCTTCATACCACCCACTTCAACTAAGAGGTGTATTCATGAAACTAAACCCCACTTCAATGGTTGTTTGCTTTGTTACAGCATGCATGCTGCAAACTCACACCGAGGGCTACACAGAGGCCCTGACCCTTGAACCCAGGTCCGGCCAGCTAATTACAAGATGGAGGACAAATATCAGGGTTGTGTTGTGGAGCTAAGTGACCGTAGTGTTCAGACCTAATGATAAGGCCACAGTTCATCGTGATTACCCGTCTTCACCAGGCTTGTTATTTGGAAGTAAGACGTTGAGAGTGTGAGAGAGCTGACCGTTCCAGATCCCCAGGGCTGAGACCCTTTATGCAGAGAGCTGGCCGTTCCAGAACCCCAGGGCTGAGTCCCTTTATGTAGAGAGCTGGCTGTTCCAGATCCCCACGGCTGAGTCCCTTTATGTAGAGAGCTGGCCGTTCCAGAATCCCAGGGCTGAGACCCTTTATGTAGAGAGCTGGCCGTTCAAGAGCCCCAAGGCTGAGACCCTTTATGTAGAGAGCTGGCCGTTCCAGATCTCCAGGGCTGAGTCCCTTTATGTAGAGAGCTGGCCGTTCCAGAACCCCAGGGCTGAGTCCCTTTATGTAGAGAGCTGGCCATTCCAGAACCCCAGGGCTGAGTCCCTTTATGTAGAGAGCTGGCTGTTCCAGAACCCCAGGGCTGAGTCCCTTTATGTAGAGAGCTGGCCGTTCAAGAACCCCAGGGCTGAGTCCCTTTATGTAGAGAGCTGGCCGGTCCAGATCCCCAGGGCTGAGTCCCTTTATGTAGAGAGCTGGCTGTTCCAGATCCCCAGGGTTGAGACCCTTTATGTAGAGAGCTGGCTGTTCCAGATCTCCAGGGCTGAGTCCCTTTATGTAGAGAGCTGGCCGGTCCAGATCCCCAGGGCTGAGTCCCTTTATGTAGAGAGCTGGCCGTTCCAGAACCCCAGGGCTGAGTCCCTTTATGTAGAGAGCTGGCCGTTCCAGATCCCCAGAGCTGAGTCCCTTTATGTAGAGAGCTGGCCGTTCCAGATCCCCAGAGCTGAGTCCCTTTATGTAGAGAGCTGGCCGTTCCAGATCCCCAGGGCTGAGTCCCTTTATGTAGAGAGCTGGCCGTTCCAGATCCCCAGAGCTGAGTCCCTTTATGTAGAGAGCTGGCCGTTCCAGATCCCCAGAGCTGAGTCCCTTTATGTAGACAGCTGGCCGTTCCAGAACCCCAGGGCTGAGACCCTTTATGTAGAGAGCTGGCCGTTCCAGATACCCAGAGCTGAGTCCCTTTATGTAGAGAGCTGGCCGTTCCAGAACCCCAGGGCTGAGTCCCTTTATGTAGAGAGCTGGCCGTTCCAGAACCCCAGGGCTGAGTCCCTTTATGTAGACAGCTGGCCATCCAGAACCCCAGGGCTGAGTCCCTAATGGTATTCTATTCTCTTTGTGCTGCGTTACGTTTGACCAGGACCCATAGGGCTCTGGTCAAAAGCAGTGAACTACAGTACCCTACAGAATAGGGTGCGATTTGGGACGCACTTCCAGACATACTGTAGACGCTCTGACAATGGAAACACGTGCCACTTTGATTGAACTGCAGTGACCGTCATCCCATACTGTGGAAATGTACTGACTCAAGGATCTGCTCTGCTGTTTACATAATCAATACAGGGTATGTACTACAGTCAGGTCAATACTCCAGGTGGAAAAGACCACGGAAAATATGTCCTGTACATTCTAACCCTTGTAAAAGAGACCCCCCCCTTAAATAAAGGTAAAATGTGCATACCAGAGATTGTAAAACAATGAAATTGGGTGTTTCCCTGCACAGGCCCCGGGACATACTGCTTACTGGTCCCCTGGGGAAGACAGGAAGAGGACAGGAGATGGACACGTTACATCCCTATATAGTGCATTACTTTTGACCACGACTCATATAGAAGCAGCATGACAATCTGTCATATTTAAAAACCCTTTCAGGTCAGAGGTGAGACAACGATGTGACATAATAATCTGACTGTAAGACGGAAAAGGTATCTGGGAATGAGGACTAGAAGGGAGTGTGTGTGTGTGTGTGTGTGTCTGTGTGTCTGTGTGTGTGTGTGTGTGTGTGTGTGTGTGTGTGTGTGTGTGTGTGTGTGTGTGTGTGTGTGTGTGTGTGTGTGTGTGTGTGTGTGTGTGTGTGTGTGTGTGTGTGTGTGTGTGTGTGTGTGTGTGTGTGTGTGTGCATTCATGTGAAACATTGAAATTATTGTTTGTCACATTTCCCACAAAAAAACATCTCAAATGTTACACTTTATAGTTTCTCTCCGATGCTCCAGAACAGCAGTTTGAATAAGAAATCAGAATAGCCTACGGTATCGAGACAGACTGTTGAATCCCAATGACCTTTAAATTGTTTATGACAGAGACAGGCGGCAGAGAGAGAGAGAACCATATGGTCGAGGCTCAATGAACTCCGTATCAACTCTAAGGATGCAATCCAAATGGCACCTCGTTCCCTACACAGTGCACTACATTTAGGGCTCTGGTCAAACCTAGTGCACTATGTGTAGGGAATATGGTCCCATTTGGGACTCAGCCATAATGCATTTATTCATTCTATATTCGATTCTGTTCTGTTCAGGGAGGCGGGTTCATGAGGAGTGCAGATCTGTTGTCCGACTCGATTCCTGGGGTCCTGAGAGGAGCTGTCACTCAGGGTCTGCTGGGAACTGAACGAAAGGAGGCACTGAGCTCTGAGAGAGAGAGAAAGAAGAGGGAGAGAGAGATGCTTAGCTTGTTGAAATGTAATTGGGTACTTTGAGCCAAAGGTTAAAGTTAAAGTTTTTCAATGCAACATTACTTAGAAAGGAAGAAAAATCTCTCACTTTCGCATAAAAAAAAATCAGAAAGTGGTGGGGTTCTCTCGTTGGAGTCTGTAATGTTGTGCTGCATCTACAGTAGTCCAGAACAGGGAATCATGTCTGATGTGTAGAGGACCCAGGACATATATAAGGAATCATGTCTGATGTGTAGAGGACCCAGGACATATATAAGGAATCATGTCTGATGTGTAGAGGACCCAGGAGATATATAAGGAATCATGTCTGATGTGTAGAGGACCCAGGACATATATAAGGAATCATGTCTGATGTGTAGAGGACCCAGGAGATATATAAGGAATCATGTCTGATGTGTAGAGGACCCAGGAGATATATAAGGAATCATGTCTGATGTGTAGAGGACCCAGGAGATATATAAGGAATCATGTCTGATGTGTAGAGGACCCAGGAGATATATAAGGAATCATGTCTTGTGTGTAGAGAACCCAGGAGATATATAAGGAATCATGTCTGATGTGTAGAGGACCCAGGAGATATATAAGGAATCATGTCTTGTGTGTAGAGAACCCAGGAGATATATAAGGAATCATGTCTGATCTGTAGAGGACCCAGGAGATATATAAGGAATCATGTCTTGTGTGTAGAGAACCCAGGAGATATATAAGGAATCATGTCTGATGTGTAGAGGACCCAGGAGATATATAAGGAATCATGTCTGATGTGTAGAGAACCCAGGAGATATATAAGGAATCATGTCTGATGTGTAGAGGACCCAGGAGATATATAAGGAATCATGTCTTGTGTGTAGAGGACCCAGGAGATATATAAGGAATCATGTCTTGTGTGTAGAGAACCCAGGAGATATATAAGGAATCATGTCTTGTGTGTAGAGAACCCAGGAGATATATAAGGAATCATGTCTGATGTGTAGAGGACCCAGGAGATATATAAGGAATCATGTCTTGTGTGTAGAGGACCCAGGAGATATATAAGGAATCATGTCTGATGTGTAGAGGACCCAGGAGATATATAAGGAATCATGTCTTGTGTGTAGAGAACCCAGGAGATATATAAGGAATCATGTCTTGTGTGTAGAGGACCCAGGAGAGATTGAGAGCCTAGTATCTGTCAGTGCAGGGCTTGAATATGGCAGACAGACCGACATGTTGTTCAGACAGTGCAGGTCTTGAATATGGCAGACAGAGAGACCTGTTGTTCAGACAGTGCAGGGCTTGAATATGGCAGACAGAGAGACCTGTTGTAGAACAGGCCAGGACAAACTTCACACAGATTCTTTCAAACCTCAAACGCTCCAGTTCTGTTTGAAGCTACCTAGCTGTGATTACTGCTCTGTTTTCTACTATGGTGGTCGACTGGTTGTGTTCCCAGTTTAGTACAAGTTGGATGAGACCCTGCAACTGTACATGTCATTGTTATCTGAAGGAAATAAGGCTGTTACAACACAACTGGTATCCAATACACACATACACAATGGGAACGTTCATGGGGGACTGACTGGATATAGGGGAAATATCTGTTATTGTCCACTATAAAGTTGAGAATACTTGATATGGTAGCCCCGCCCTCTCTCTCTCTCTCTCTCTCTCTCTTTATCTCTCTCTCACTTTCTCTCTCTCTCTCTCTCTCTCTCTCTCTCTGTCTCTCTCTGTCTCTGTCTCTCTCTGTCTCTCTCTCTCTCTCTCTCTCCCTCTCTCTCTCTCTGTCTCTCTCTGTCTCTCTCTCTCCCTCTCTCTCTCTCTCTGTCTCTCTCTCTCTCTCTCTCTCTCTCTCTCTCTCAATTAAATGTAAAGGGCTTTATTGGCATGGGAAACATATGTTAACATTGCCAAAGCATGTGACATAGATAAACAAAAGTGAAATAAACCATTTAAAAAAATGAACAATAGACAGTCACAGTCACAACAGTTCCAAAGGAATAGAGACATTTCAAATGTCCTATTATGTCAATGTACAGTCGTTGTGGGTCTGAGGGATCTGAGGGAAATATGTCTCTCTAATATGGTCATACATTTGGCAGGAAGTTAGGAAGTTCAGCTCAGTTTTCACCTCATTTTGTGGGCAGTGAGCACATAGCCTGTCTTCTCTTGAGAGCCATGTCTGTCTACAGCGGCCTATCTCAATAGCAAGGCTATGCTCACTGAGTCTGTACATAGAGCTTTCCTTAATTCTGGGTCAGTCACAGTGGTCAGGTATTCTGCCACTGTGTTCTCTCTGTTTAGGGTCAGTCACAGTGGTCAGGTATTCTGTCACTGTGTTCTCTCTGTTTAGGGTCAGTCACAGTGGACAGGTATTCTGCCACTGTGTACTCTCTGTTTAGGGTCAGTCACAGTGGACAGGTATTCTGCCACTGTGTACTCTCTGTTTAGGGTCAGTCACAGTGGACAGGTATTCTGCCACTGTGTACTCTCTGTTTAGGGTCAGTCACAGTGGACAGGTATTCTGCCACTGTGTACTCTCTGTTTAGGGTCAGTCACAGTGGACAGGTATTCTGCCACTGTGTACTCTCTGTTTAGGGTCAGTCACAGTGGACAGGTATTCTGCCACTGTGTACTCTCTGTTTAGGGTCAGTCACAGTGGTCAGGTATTCTGCCACTGTGTACTCTCTGTTTAGGGTCAGTCACAGTGGTCAGGTATTCTGCCACTGTGTATTCTCTGTTTAGGGCCAAATAGCATTCTAGTTTGCTCTGTTTTTTTTGTAAATTCTTTCCAATGCGTCAAGTAATTATCTTTTAGTTTTCTCGTGATTTGGGTGGGTCTAATTGTCCCCCCCCCCCCCGCACCCCCACACAGACAATCCATATATTCAGCAGCATCTCATTGCAGTGTGATAGTGTTGAAAGGAACTGATTCCTACCCAGCAGCCATTGGATGCTCCCAGCCTAGTCAAAGACAGGTGAGATGACATCATTGGGACTGTCATAGCATCTGGTTTCTGTCTCTCTCTGAGAGCAAGGATCTGGGTTTCCCTCTCTCTGGGAGGGGCTGGCTGGGAAGGGAGAGGTGCTAGGAGGACAGACAGACCAGAATAGTGCACTATATAGGGAAACGGGTGCTCTTTTGGTTCTGATCAAACGTAGTGCACTATATAGGGAAAAGGGTGCTCTTTTGGTTCTGATCACACGTGCACTATATAGGGAATAGGGTGCCATTTGGGATGGTCTATGGATGATGGATGGGAGGTTTGTGGGGAAAGAGGATGAGGGGCATTGGTCGCTACGGTACACCTGGTGTGGAGTGGAGTTTATTCCAGAACCGCAATGCTGCACAATTCACTATTACCCACGTTTCAAATTCCGCTGTCCCAAAAGACAAGTCAACTAAAATAAGGCACTATTCCTAGGGAATTTGCAAATGTTCATTCGATATTACGCAACAGCCATTCAAGGAACAACTTAGCGTAGATGTATGTTTAAATGTATAGTCCCTCGGTGCGTTCACAGCCTCAGAGCACCAGAGAGCGCGCAACAGAATGTGCCGAAGCACCTGCTCAGATTCCACAATTCCAATCCAGTCGGTGTCAGACATCACAATGCCATGAAAACTAACGATAGAGCTAAATGACCATTTCCTGAGTGTTAAAACCTACATTCAGTTACAAGTCGTTTACTTGACAAGTCCTGTCGAGGCAAAGTGCCTGAGGGTTTTTGTCGAATTCCACCCTCCCGTTTCGCTCCCGTCCTCCTGTTCAGCAGCAATTGGTCGATTTTTTTCTCCCTTTCCCCCCCGTCAGTCCACAGGATGAAATGAGGTGAAGGAAGGAAGGAGAGAGAGAAGTAGAGGGGGATGAATAGCCGAAGGGATGGGTGAATAACGACGCAAGAAACACCCACCCCCAGTTTTAGTCTGGACTGACTGACGGAATAGTTGACTGAGAGAGGCTGAAACAAACCAGGGAGACAGACATACACTCTGGGGATTGAGAGGATCCGTGGGAAATAGGAGCGTTTAGGATTTGATGACTTGTGAGTTATGGATTGCTATTTCATTAATTCAGTATGGAATTTGTTTTGTTTCGAGTGCTTAGCCTATATTTATTATGGTCATTTACACGCTCTCAAAGGCAATCAATTGGATAGGTTGACTTGATCAAATATACTGATAAATTACCAAATTAATTGTAAACGAATTGAAAGTTCTAGAATGTAACTAAACTTGTGGGCAATCTTCTCATCAGTTTCCTGTCGGGTGCACAAGTTAACAATTAACTTTTGAAGTAGGCACTGTGAGAGTTGCACAACTGGAGTAATTTAAGCCATTCAAATGTTTTTTTGTGTGCCTATAAATCAAGTCAGAAATATTTGTTTATGTATTATTAACTATCATTATTATGGTCTTCGTGGAATGTTATTGTAAATACAAAAAAACAACGAAATATTTCTATTTTCCGGTTGTTTCCAGGGCGACAAGATGCGTTTTGTCCCTATCGCATATTCTATTGACGTGTAGGCTACATACTTCAGATTGATGAGGTTTCTTTTGATTGGACTGCGTTTAGGGATTACTACTTCACGAGTTTCATCAGCAGTTTCAGCTTTCAAATTGAATGTGCTGATTCGTGTATACTTCCTCTTTTGAAGAATAATTGGCCATAAGGGTTTACAAGTAGGGGAGAAAAAAAACATCCAATGTTTGTCAGCAAATAGTTCCTTCCCATAGGACACAAACTGGTTGAATCAACGCCGTTTCCACGTCATTTAAACAACAATAAACAAACGCGATGAAATTGAAACAAAGTGGGAACCTGTCATGGAACTGTAAAACAACAACGTAATTTTTTCACCGACCGTTTAACCTAAATCTAATGACAATATATTTATTGGGTTTTGGTTCAATTGTATTGCATAAGTATAGCAAATAATGGTTTTGAAGAAAACATTTTATGCTTTTGCTTGTATAAAATAGTTTAAATGTCTAAATGATATCTCTGTCATGAAGTCAATGTCCAGGTTTAGTTTGATGGACACAGATACCAGGATTAAAATGTACAGTATCTCTGTATATAAAGACACATTTTGACACGTTATTCACTTATGTCCAGGGATGTTGATTGGAAATCTATTTTCATCATCAATGCTGTTTGAGTATGATGAATGCATTGAATATAGTCATAGAACAAAAATGTACACAAGTGAGTAAAGCTGGTCATTTTCAGCCTACTGCAGTAGTCCTATGTGGCAGTATTGTACTAGCTTCCTCCATTCCTGTGCTGCGGTTACAATCTGCCTGTCTAGTCAAAGCCTTAATGATGAGTGACAGACAAGTTGAGCTCTGCTTGTTCTCAATGTCAACAATGGCACTCAGGAAATGTTCTCTTGTGCCTGTCTGTCAAAATGTAACAAAGTCCTCTACTGTTCTGTTTCCAACTTCCCATTCTGAAAGTGACTCTCATCTTTCCCCTTTTCCCCTCACTCCCTTCTGCCTGCCCCCACTTGAGACTGGCTGGGCCTCGACACTGAAAAAGCCCGATAGCTATGGACGTCTGTTACTACTCAATGCTGGTCTCTCTCTCTCTCTCTCTCTCAATTTAAATTTTCAATTTAAGAGGCTTTATTGGCATGGGAAACATATGTTACCATTGCCAAAGCAAGTAAACACTCACTCTCATATACTCTCTCTCTCTCTCTCTCGCTCTCTCTCTCTCATTCTGTGTCTCTGTGTCCTCCTCTCTCTCTCTCTCTCATTCTGTGTCCTCTCTCTCTCTCATTCTGTGTCCTTCCTTCCCTCTCTCTCTCTCTCTCTCTCTCTCTCTCTCTCTCTCTCTCTCTCTCTCTCTCTCTCTCTCTCATTCTGTCCCTCTCTCTCTCTCTCTCTCTCTCTCTCTCTCTCTCTCTCTCTCTCTCATTCTGTCCTTCTCTCTCTCTCTCTCTCTCTCTCTCTCTCTCTCTCTCTCTCTCTCTCTCTCTCTCTCTCTCTCATTCGGTGTCCTTCTCCCTCTCTCTCTCTCTCTCTCTCTCTCTCTCTCTCTCTCAATTCAATTCAATTCAATTCAATTCAAGGGGCTTTATTGGCATGGGAAACATGTATTAACATTGCCAAAGCAAGTGAGGTAGATAATATACAAAAGTGAAACAAACAATAAAAATTAACAGTAAACACACATACAGAAGTTTCAAAACAATAAAGGCATTACAAATGTCATATTATATATATATACAGTGTTGTAACAATGTACAAATGGTTAAAGTACACAAGGGAAAATAAATAAGCATAAATATGGGTTGTATTTACAATGGTGTTTGTTCTTCACTGGTTGCCCTTTTCTTGTGGCAACAGGTCACACATCTTACTGCTGTGATGGCACACTGTGGAATTTCACACAGTAGATATGGGAGTTTATCAAAATTGGATTTGTTTTTGAATTCTTTGTGTAATCTGAGGGAAATATGTCTCTCTAATATGGTCATACATTGGGCAGGAGGTTAGGAAGTGCAGCTCAGTTTCCACCTCATTTTGTGGGCAGTGAGCACATAGCCTGTCTTCTCTTGAGAGCCATGTCTGTCTACGGCGGCCTTTCTCAATAGCAAGGCTATGCTCACTAAGTCTGTACATAGTCAAAGCTTTCCTTAAGTTTGGGTCAGTCACAGTGGACAGGTATTCTGCTGCTGTGTACTCTCTGTGTAGGGTCAGTCACAGTGGT
The DNA here is from genome assembly GCF_002021735.2 of Oncorhynchus kisutch. Taxonomy (NCBI): domain Eukaryota; kingdom Metazoa; phylum Chordata; class Actinopteri; order Salmoniformes; family Salmonidae; genus Oncorhynchus; species Oncorhynchus kisutch. The sequence continues at coordinate 7,141,278 of NW_022261979.1, read as the reverse complement.
CAGGTATTCTGCCGCTGTGTACTCTCTGTTTAGGGTCAGTCACAGTGGTCAGGTATTCTGCCGCTGTGTACTCTCTGTTTAGGGTCAAATAGCGTTCTAGTTTGTTCTGTTTTTTTGGTTAATTCTTTCCAATGTGTCAAGTAATTATCTTTTTGTTTTCTCATGATTTGGTTGGGTCTAATTGTGCTTCTGTCCTGGGGCTCTGTGGGGTGTGTTTGTGAACAGAGCCCCAGGACCAGCTTCCTTAGGGGACTCTTCTCCAGGTTCATCTCTCTGTAGATGATGGTTTTGTTATGGAAGGTTTGGGAATCGCTTCCTTTTAGGTGGTTGTAAAATTTAACGTCTATGTTGTACACTGAGGATATTTTTGCAGAATTCTGCATGCAGAGTCTCAATTTGGTGTTTGTCCCATTTTGTGAATTCTTGGTTGGTGAGCGGACCCCAGACCTCACAACCATAAAGGGCAATGGGCTCTATGACTGATTCAAGTATTTTTAGCCAAATCCTAATTGGTATGTTGAAATGTATGTTCCTTTTGATGGCATAGAAGGCCCTTCTTGCCTTGTCTCTCAGATCGTTCACAGCTTTGTGGAAGTTACCTGTGGCGCTGATGTTTAGGCCAAGGTATGTATAGTTTTTTGTGTGCTCTAGGGCAACAATATCTAGATGGAATTTGTATTTGTGGTCCTGGCGACTGGACCTTTTTTGGAACACCATTATTTTGGTCTTACTGAGATTTACTGTCAGGGCCCAGGTCTGACAGAATCTGTGCAGAAGATCTAGGTGCTGCTGTAGGCCCTCCTTGGTTGGTGACAGAAGCACCAGATCATCAGCAAACAGTAGACATTTGACTTCGGATTCTAGCAGGGGGAGGCCGGGTGCTGCAGAGTTTTCTAGTGCCCGCGCCAATTCGTTGATATATATGTTGGAAGAGGGTGGGGCTTAAGCTGCATCCCTGTCTCAACCCACGACCCTGTGTGAAGAAATGTGTGTGTTTTTTGCCAATTTTAACCTCACACTTGTTGTTTGTGTACATGGATTTTATAATGTTGTATGTTTTACCCCCAACACCACTTTCCATCAATTTGTATAGCAGACCCTCATGCCAAATTGAGTCAAAGTTTTTTTTTAAATCAACAAAGAGAGAGAAGACTTTGCCTTTGTTTTGGTTTGTTTGATTGTCAATTAGGGTCTGCAGGGTGAATACATGGTCTGTTGTACGGTAATTTGGTAAAAAAACAATTTGACATTTGCTCATTACATTGTTTTCATTGAGGAAATGTACGAGTCTGCTGTTAATGATAATGCAGAGGATTTTCCCAAGGTTACTGTTGACGCATATTCCACGGTAGTTATTGGGGTCAAATTTGTCTCCACTTTTGTGGATTGGGGTGATCAGTCCTTGGTTCCAAATATTGGGGAAGATGCCAGAGCTAAGGATGGAGTTTTAGTATAGCCAATTGGAATTTGTTGTCTGTATATTTGATCATTTCATTAAGGTTACCATCACCACAGGCCTTTTTGGGTTGGAGAGTTTTTATTTTGTCCTGTAACTCATTCAAGGTAATTGGAGAATCCAGTGGGTTCTCTCTCTCTCTCTCATTCTGTGTCCTTCTCTCTCTCTCTCTCTCTCTCTCTCTCTCTCTCTCTCTCTCTCTCTCTCTCTCTGTCTCTCTCTCTCATCACTATTCCTAAAACCTCTTTCTAGCGCTCTCCAAAGCCCACAGCTGTGGCAGTCAGGCAGTGTTAAATAGTCTGTATTTTTCTCCCTCTCCCCGCTAGGTGCAGAAGGAGCATCACAGTTGTAAGGATGCTGATTTAAGGGGCTTTATTGGCATGGGAAACATATGTTACCATTGCCAAAGCAAGTAAACACTCTCATACTCTCTCTCTCTCTCTCTCTCTCTCTCTCTCTCTCATTCTGTCCCTCTGTCCTCTCTCTCTCTCTCTCATTCTGTCCTTCTCTCTCTCTCTCTCTCTCTCTCTCTCTCTCTCTCTCTCTCTCTCTCTCATTCTGTCCTTCTCTCTCTCTCTCTCTCTCTCTCTCTCATTCTGTCCTTCTCTCTCTCTCTCTCTCTCTGTCTCTCTCTCTCTCTCTCTCTCTCTCTCTCTCTCTCTCTCTCTCTCTCTCTATTCTGTCCTTCTCTCTCTCTCTCTCTCTCTCTCTCTCTCTCTCTCTCTCTCTCTGTCTCTCTCTCTCTCTCTCTCTCTCTCTCTCTCATTCTGTCCCTCTGTCCTCTCTCTCTCTCTCTCATTCTGTCCTTCTCTCTCTCTCTCTCTCTCTCTCTCTCTCTCTCTCCCCTCTCTCTCTCTCTCTCTCTCATTCTGTCCTTCTCTCTCTCTCTCTCTCTCTCTCTCTCTCTCTCTCTCTCATTCTGTCCTTCTCTCTCTCTCTCTCTCTCTCTCTGTCTCTCTCTCTCTCTCTCTCTCTCTCTCTCTCTCTCTCATCACTATTCCTAAAACCTCTTTCTAGCGCTCTCCAAAGCCCACTGCTGTGGCAGTCAGGCAGCATTAAATAGTCAGTATTTTTCTCCCTCTTCCCGCTAGGTGCAGAAGGAGCATCACAGTTGTAAGGATGCTGATTGTAGGACTCCCAATAAGGACGTGGTGTCCTCTGCTCTTCCTGGTGTTGGCTGTACATTTCCCAGCCCCTGCCCAGGGTCAAGGTAAGGGCTACACTGTGACTGGATGATTACCCAAATGCTTCCTTTGGTCGTCTCCTCTGTCAGTTCCTCTTTTGATGTGCAGTTTGGTCCCATTTCATTCCGTCTCTAACTGTACGTGGACGTGACATTTCCACCCCCACACCATGTCTTTGTTTTACATTCAAATAATACAATTTGATTTTTGTTTTGTGTTTGTCATGCTTTTTTTTTGTAAAGAATATTATTTGGGTGTAATCATATACATTTTTTACATGGAGCATAAACCCCAGCCTTATAATGAGATATAAAGGCCCAGTCACAGAAGCACATCTGATTGCTATCATGCTTAGCTGGGCTGCCGACTTGATGTCCCCAAGATGATTGTTTAATCAGTCATCTATCATGCAACAACCTTCACCTGTGGTCAATGGAAGAACCCTGTGGAGGGGGTCTCGTTTGGTCTGGTCTCGTCTGCTCTGGTCTCGTTTGGTCTGGTCTGGTCTGCTCTGGTCTCGTTTGGTCTGGTCTTGTCTGCTCTGGTCTTGGAGACAAACTGGGTTTAAATTCTATTCACAATTATTTCAAATACTTGTTTTATCTGCACTTGATTGAGCCTGCCTGGTTTAATTGGGCAATAGAATAATCTCAAAATGGCAAACCCTCAAACCCATCTGGCACTCTAGGCAGACTCAGTCAACCCCCCCCTCCCCCTCCCCAAATAGTTAAAAGATGTTGAATAGTATGTGAACCCAGGTCTGCTGTGAGCGGATTGGAAAGGGAGAACATTCAGGATCCTATCTGAGGGGGGGGGGGGGGGGGGGGGGTCATATGAAAACGTCCTCCAGGGACACATCAACATTTAATTGGCCTGTCTGTGTGCTGCTTGGATGCAGCTCAGCTCAGCATTCCATCCAGGCCTTGGAGTGAAAAGATCCCAAATGACACCCTATTCCCTATGTAGTGCACTACTTTTAACCAGGACCCATAGGGCTCATCGGGCTCTGGTCAAAAGTAGTGCACTATATAGGGAATAGGGTCCCCATAGGGCTCTGGTCAAAAGTAGTGCACTATATAGGGAATAGGGTTCCATAGGGCTCTGGTCTAAATTAGTGCACTATATAGGGAATAAGGTGCCATTCGGTAGAGTGTGGAGAGTGTGGACTGGTGTGGAGCTGACCTGGGTTCATCTGGTGTGGGAGTGGAGGCTCTGTGGACTGGTGTGGAGCTGACCTGGGTTCATCTGGTGTGGGAGTGGAGGCTCTGTGGACTGGTGTGGAGCTGACCTGGGTTAATCTGGTGTGGGAGTGGAGGCTCTGTGGACTGGTGTGGAGCAGACCTGGGTTCATCTGGTGTGGGAGTGGAGGCTCTGTGGACTGGTGTGGAGCTGACCTGGGTTCATCTGGTGTGGGAGTGGAGGCTCTGTGGACTGGTGTGGAGCAGACCTGGGTTCGATTAGTATTTGTTTTCTTTTCAAATGCCTGGAAAGTTCAGATAAGTTTGCCTGGCGCAGTGGAACCAATGGGACAGTCCCAACTCCTGACAGTGTCATCCCTGTCCATCTGGCAGTCCAGGCAGGCTCAATCAAACCATTAACAAATACTATTTGAACCCAGGTCTGGTGTGAAGAGGGGGATTTCTGGCTCCTGTCTGTGGAGGGTGTATATATAATGTTTATCTGGTCTGCACGTCTCTCCCCCACGGCTACTGACTCCTGTCTGTGGAGGGTGTATATATAATGTTTATCTGGTCTGCACGTCTCTCCCCCACGGCTACTGACTCCTGTCTGTGGAGGGTGTATATATAATGTGTATCTGGTCTGCACGTCTCTCCCCCACGGCTACTGACTCCTGTCTGTGGAGGGTGTATATATAATGTTTATCTGGTCTGCACGTCTCTCCCCCACGGCTACTGACTCCTGTCTGTGGAGGGTGTATATATAATGTATATCTGGTCTGCACGTCTCTCCCCCACGGCTACTGACTCCTGTCTGTGGAGGGTGTATATATAATATATATCTGGTCTGCACGTCTCTCCCCCACGGCTACTGACTCCTGTCTGTGGAGGGTGTATATATAATGTTTATCTGGTCTGCACGTCTCTCCCCCACGGCTCTCTGCTCGGGTCAAGCTAGGCCACTTACCATTTCCTGTATATATAATACACTGGGAGTTCCATTTGTTTTTAAAAAAGAAGTGATTTTAGGTTATTTCAACCCCCAGTCACCACTGTCTTCCGTCTCCTATTGTAGTGGACACTGGACACAACTAGCTGCTACAACCTGTAACAGAGAACCTCTTTATCTGTCTCTGGTCACCACAGTGTGTTGTCTGGTCAGGCTCTGGGGTCAGTGACATGCTGTTTCATATGACAGAGTCCTTCACTAATGATTCCCTATTGATTCCATGTCTGTCTGTATGGGTCAGCTCCGTGCTGTACTCCAAATGGCATCAGATTAGCTTTTAGTTACCTAATTAGGAAAAAACACGGTGTTTCATTTGAGCATGTTAAAATGTAGATTGGTGAATTTGTATGTGTAGGGAGAGATTCTGATGAGAGTGTCAGAAAAACAGTTCAATAAAACCAAAACAGATGGTTGTGTTTTCATTTACCTGCAACAATTGAGTACACTCTTACAACGAGAGGTTTCAAAAGGGTTCTTCTGCTGTCCCCATAGGAGGACCCTTTTGAGTTCCAGGTAGAACCCTTTTGGTTTTTTGAGACAAGATAGTAGCTACTAAACAATTGGATACCACGAAATGGGGGAGAAAAGGGGAAGGGAAAAAAAGGGTTGTTCGGCTATCCCCATAGGAGAACCCTTTTGGTTCCAGGTAAACCTTTTGAGGTTCCATGCAGAACCCTTTTTTTTCCTTCCCCTTTTCTCCCCCATTTCATGGTGTCCAATTGTTGTAGTAGCTACTATCTTGTCTCATCGCTACAACTCCTGTATGGGCTCGGGAGAGACAAAGGTTGAAAGTCATGCGTCCTCCGATAAACAACCCAACCTAGCCACACTGCTTCTTAAAACGGCGTGCATCCAACCCGGAAGCCAGCCGCACCAATGTGTCGGAGGATACACCGTGCACCTGGCGACCTGGTTAGCGTGCACTGCGCCCGGCCCGCCACAGGAGTCGCTGGTGCGCGATGAGACAAGGACATCCCTACCGACCAAACCGATAGCACCTTTTTTTCTAGGAATGTAGAGTGTCATAATGGCCTGTGTTGTTAATGCTACTGTGTTCATGTTCATTTTAAATCCATGTCTGGGGTTTCATTTAGGCCTGGATGAGTAGAATGAGGAACATATTGACATTCTATGTAAACCTGATTCACATTATCCAAAGAACTCTTGGTCAATATCTCTTCTCTAATCCCCACGTTTGTGGTATTTAACATGACAGTACTCTTAACCAACTTTGACTGAACGGCACCGAATGTATACTGCAGCCTCATTCTCCACATGTTGTGATGGAGGACTAGCAGAACAGAGTCTTAAAATTTAAATACCCTCAGCAGGGATTACCATGCTGGTAACAGATAAATGTTCAAAAAAGATGAAGCTAGGCCTTAGTCAGGTAGGTGAGCAGCGTGCCGAGAGAGGGAAGACAGACAGACAGACATACAGACATACAGACACACAGACAGGTAAAGGGCTCAGAGGATTCAGGGGTAAGTGCTATCTGCCACAACAGAAGAGAGGGGTGAGAGGAGAGAGGGGTGAGAGGAGAGAGGGATGAGAGGAGAGGGATGAGAGATGAGAGAGGGATGAGAGGAGAGAGGGATGAGAGGAGAGGGATGAGGAGAGAGGGGTGAGAGGGATGAGGAGGAGAGAAGGATGAGGAGAGATGAGAGGGGTGAGAGGAAGGGATGAGAGGAGAGGAGAGATAAAACCACTTGAAAGGGCTGCTTGTTTTTGTACTGTTGTCTGTTCTAATGTATATTGTAATGTAACTGTCATGGAGTCACTTTGTGTTTAATCATTGAGAGGTGAGAGAATGGTAGGGAACAGGTGGAGTAATGACATGCTGATAGTCAAGGGTGGATAATGACATGCTGATAGTCAAGGGTGGATAATGACATGCTGATAGTCAAGGGTGGATAATGACATGCTGATAGCCAAGGGGGAGTAATGACCTGCTGATAGCCAAGGGTGAGTAATGACATGCTGATAGCCAAGGGTGAATAATGACATGCTGATAGCCAAGGGTGAATAATGACATGCTGATAGTCAAGGGGTAATAATGACATGCTGATAGCCAAGGAGATAATAATGACATGCTGATAGCCAAGGAGATAATAATGACATGCTGATAGCCAAGGGGGTAATAATGACATGCTGATAGTCAAGGGTGAATAATGACATGCTGATAGCCAAGGGTGAATAATGACATGCTGATAGCCAAGGGTGAGTAATGACATGCTGATAGCCAAGGGTGAATAATGACATGCTGATAGCCAAGGGTGAATAATGACATGCTGATAGTCAAGGGGTAATAATGACATGCTGATAGCCAAGGGTGAATAATGACATGCTGATAGCCAAGGGTGAATAATGACATGCTGATAGCCAAGGGTGAACAATGACATGCTGATAGCCAAGGGTGAATAATGACATGCTGATAGCCAAGGGTGGAGTAATGACATGCTGATAGCCAAGGGTGAATAATGACATGCTGATAGCCAAGGGTGAATAATGACATGCTGATAGCCAAGGGTGAATAATGACATGCTGATAGCCATGGGTGGATAATGAGATGCTGATAACCAAGGGTGGAGTAATGAAATGCATCACATCATGAAGGAATCCTACAGCTACTGTATTCTTCTGTGGAATCCTCGACTCACAATAGTGTTCCATTGTTCCTCTCGGAATCCTCCACACCCTCGTCCTCACACAGAGCAAATGGACGTATGTGTTCCTATACATTATTCAGATCTCATGTACAGCTGAGTCAGGCTGACAGATGCTCCCATACACTCGAGGGGAAGGGGGGGGGGGGGGGGGGTGATCTACCAGAGGGTTGCTGGCATCAATATCTCAGGTGCCACATACTGCCGATGTTCCCTTGACAGGAACATAACCCCTGCTTCAGTCTCTCCGACGTTACGTGTGTATATCAGCTGGTTGACAAAAGCAGAAGACTAATGTCTATCTGGACTAATAAACATCCTGTCCTCCGTCAACTCAATTCATGTGCAGTGAGTCAGACAATACAAATGGAAAGTACTTAAAGGTGGCAATTTGTGAATTTGTAGCTACTTCTGGCAAGGCAGTTGGTGTTAAATACCTCACATTATATTCACATCTAGTATCCAGTCATTATTTAATTGTCTTTTCTGTTTCCCAGGTGGTTTTAAATACCTCACATTATATTCAGGTTTATAGGAGATGTTTACTGAACACAGAAACAACCCCCAGATGAGTTCCTATCAGGTTTATAGGAGATATTTACTGAACACAGAAACAACCCCCAGATGAGTTCCTATCAGGTTTATAGGAGATATTTACTGAACACTGAAACAACCCCAAGATGAGTTCCTATCAGGTTTATAGGAGATATTTACTGAACACACAAACAACCCCCAGATGAGTTCCTATCAGGTTTATAGGAGATATTTACTGAACACTGAAACAACCCCCAGATGAGTTCCTATCAGGTTTATAGGAGATATTTACTGAACACTGAAACAACCCCAAGATGAGTTCCTATCAGGTTTATAGGAGATATTTACTGAACACACAAACAACCCCCAGATGAGGTCCTATCAGGTTAGTGATCATATACATTTATTTTACCTTTATATAATTCATATATATATATATATTATATATATATTTATTTCTCTAACCTAAAAGTTTCCCTTTATTCTTCATCATTTATTTAAAGCTTATGCCAGATTGTATATAACTTTACATGCCCATATTCTTCCTTATAAACAGCTTCAAGTCCCTATATGGTAGATACTGTAGTATATTCATAGATTTATAGGCATGTAAAGATTACATTGCTACCCATTCTTCTACTTGCGAGGAGGAACAAACACCACTGTGTTTGTTGGCCTGGGCATTGAGCCTTGTCTTCTCAACTTCTCAGTGTCTTCTCAACTTCTCCTTGTCTTCTCAACTTCTCAGTGTCTTCTCAACTTCTCATTGTCTTCTCAACTTCTCCTTGTCTTCTCAACTTCTCCTTGTCTTATCGTCTTCTCATTGTATTCTCATCTTCTCATTCTATTCTCATCTTCTCATTCTATTCTCATCTTCTCAACTTCTCATTGTCTTCTCAACTTCTCAACTCAAAAGGTGACAATGTGGTAGTGCTGTTCTGGTGACTAGTTTGTAGTTCAACTAACATAGAATGTAGACCAAGTAAATGTTGAAAGTGCTATGCAACAACCTTATAAATAGTTTTGCGTCAATCTCAGATCGTAGTATTTCACCATACTACTGAAACGTCGTCTGTCCATAGCTGGAGAAAAAAAGAGTACCACTTTACATTTGGTTGTTCTTATTGGCTAGAAGAAACACCATGCTGTTACATGGTACTAAACAGTAAGAGCAGCTTCATGTAAAGAAATAAAGTCACATTCTCTTCCTCATAGCAGCCTGCGTATAGAAACCGCATATAGCATCAATATCTAGCTATAGCCTAGCTGCGCTAACGTAATCCTAAGAGAATGTCTTCCACTGACTGTTCTTTCCATCGGGACAGCAGGTGAATATCTAGCTATAGCCTAGCTGCGCTAACGTAATCCTAAGAGAATGTCTTCCACTGACTGTTCTTTCCATCGGGACGGCAGGTGAAGCTGATTGATTCTCCATCAACTGAGAGATCAAACATTTACTGACTCTTAACAGTCTGCAGCACCTGTCTTTTTGAAAGGAAATGTCGATGCCGTCATCGACTTAGAAACGCTAGCCTGGAATCCCATCTGATTTGCTCTGTTTCACGATGATTTGACATGAAACAAAGTTTATCAGTTGGGATTTCAGGCTATAAAAAAATAGTCCCCCCCCCCCCCCATCCATCCTTACTAGTTTAAAAATGGTGTCTCAAAAAGTAAGAGAATATGACTGACATTTAAGAACCCTCTTTGTCTATAACTGTTTGTTTTGCAACATGCTATTGGACAACAATATGCTATTTTACAGCAATATGTTATTTTACAGCAATATGCTATTTTACAGCAATATGTTATTTTACAGCAATATGTTATTCTACAGCAATATGTTATTTTACAGCAATATGTTATTCTACAGCAATATGTTATTCTACAACAATATGCTATTCTACAATAATATGTTATTCTACAACAATATGCTATTCTACAACAATATGTTATTCTACAACAATATGTTATCCAATAGGTTTTCCAATATGTTATTGTGTTATACCAGAATGGGTTGTCTTTGTGGACGTCTGTTCTGTGTGTGATTAACCTGGCTGATGTGTAGTACCGTAGTGGCACTAACACCTGCTGGGGATTGTATCTGCCTCCCAAATCTTACCATACTCCGTCTGTGGTCCACTACCTTCAATCAGAGTCCTATGGGCCCTGGTCAAAAGTAGTGCACTAAATAGAGAATAGGGTGCTATTTGGGACAAAGTCTGTATTCATCATATTAATCATCAATACTCAAACTGTAACTGAATGAGTCAGTATTAATGATGGGTCTATTGTTGTTCTGTTTCAGTTCCAGCTCCCAGAAGATTACGTTTTAAAGTGCTGGGTACGAGCAAATTACATGTATCCTGGAAAGAGCCGAAAGGGAATGTCGACGGCTATAGAGTTTTATACCAGAGTGAACCAGGTAAGAGTTCTAATCATCTGTCTATGCCTTTAGTTGATGTACGCATTCTACTGTATATAGTTCAGAATAGTAGAAGCTCTGTATCAGTCTGGTCCCATGCTGTATCAGTCTGGTCCCATGCTGTATCAGTCTGGTCCCATGCTGTATCAGTCTGGTTCCATGCTGTATCAGTCTGGTTCCATTCTGTATCAGTCTGGTTCCATGCTGTATCAGTCTGGTCCCATGCTGTATCAGTCTGGTCCCATGCTGTATCAGTCTGGTCCAATGCTGTATGGGCTGTATCAGTCTGGTCCCATGCTGTATCAGTCTGGTCCCATGCTGTATCAGTCTGGTCCCATGCTGTATCAGTCTGGTCCCATGCTGTATCAGTCTGGTCCCATGCTGTATCAGTCTGGTCCCATGCCTCATCAGTCTGGTCCCATGCTGTATCAGTCTGGTCCCATGCTGTATCAGTCTGGTCCCATGCTGTATCAGTCTGGTCCCATGCTGTATCAGTCTGGTCCCATGCTGTATGGGGCTGTATCAGTCTGGTCCCATGCTGTATCAGTCTGGTCCCATGCTGTATGGGCTGAATCAGTCTGGTTCCATGCTGTATCAGTCTGGTTCCATTCTGTATCTGTCTGGTCCCATGCTGTATGGGCTATATCAGTCTGGTTCCATGTTGTATCAGTCTGGTTCCATTCTGTATGGGCTTGATCAGTCTGGTTCCATGCTGTATGGGCTTGATCAGTCTGGTTCCATGCTGTATGGTCTGTATCAGTCTGGTTCCATGCTGTATCAGTCTGGTCCCATGCTGTATGGGCTGTATCAGTCTGGTCCCATGCTGTATCAGTCTGGTTCCATGCTGTATCAGTCTGGTCCCATGCTGTTTCAGTCTGGCTCCATGCTGTATCAGTCTGGTTCCATGAATTATCAGTCTGGTTCCATGAATCATCAGTCTGGTTCCATGCTGTATGGGCTATAGACAAGTCTTCTATTGCTCTGCTGCTACGTCTTCTATTCTTTTACCAACCATTCTAGTGATCAAATCAGATCAAATATTCTTGTCAAGTGTTCCGAATACAAAAGGTGTCGACCTTACGGTGAAATGCTGACTTACAGGCCCTTAACCAACAATGCAGTTCAAGAAATAGAGTTAAGAAAATATTTACCAAATAAACTCAAGTAAAAAAAAAGAAGTAACACAATAAAATAACAGTAGTGAGGCTGTATACAGGGGGTACTGGTACCGAGTCAATGTGGAGACTGTATACAGGGGGTACTGGTACCAAGTCAATGTGGAGACTATATACAGGGGGTACTGGTACCGAGTCAATGTGGAGACTGTATACAGGGGGTACTGGTACCAAGTCAATGTGGAGACTATATACAGGGGGTACTGGTACCAAGTCAATGTGGAGACTGTATACAGGGGGTACTGGTACCAAGTCAATGTGGAGACTATATACAGGGGGTACTGGTACCAAGTCAATGTGGAGACTGTATACAGGGGGTACTGGTACCAAGTCAATGTGGAGACTATATACAGGGGGTACTGGTACCAAGTCAATGTGGAGGCTGTATACAGGGGGTACTGGTACAGAGTCAATGTGGAGGCTATATACGGGGGGTACTGGTACCAAGTCAATGTGGAGACTGTATACAGGGGGTACTGGTACCAAGTCAATGTGGAGGCTATATACAGGGGGTACTGGTACCAAGTCAATGTGGAGGCTGTATACAGGGGGTACTGGTACCAAGTCAATGTGGAGGCTATATACAGGGGGTACTGGTACCAAGTCAATGTGGAGACTGTATACAGGGGGTACTGGTACCGAGTCAATGTGGAGACTGTATACAGGGGGTACTGGTACCAAGTCAATGTGGAGACTATATACAGGGGGTACTGGTACCGAGTCAATGTGGAGACTGTATACAGGGGGTACTGGTACCAAGTCAATGTGGAGACTATATACAGGGGGTACTGGTACCAAGTCAATGTGGAGACTGTATACAGGGGGTACTGGTACCAAGTCAATGTGGAGACTATATACAGGGGGTACTGGTACCAAGTCAATGTGGAGACTGTATACAGGGGGTACTGGTACCAAGTCAATGTGGAGACTATATACAGGGGGTACTGGTACCAAGTCAATGTGGAGGCTGTATACAGGGGGTACTGGTACAGAGTCAATGTGGAGGCTATATACAGGGGGTACTGGTACCAAGTCAATGTGGAGACTATATACAGGGGGTACCGGTACCGAGTCAATGTGGAGACTATATACAGGGGGTACTGGTACCGAGTCAATGTGGAGGCTATATACAGGGGGTACCGGTACCGAGTCAATGTGGAGACTATATACAGGGGGTACTGGTACCAAGTCAATGTGGAGGCTGTATACAGGGGGTACCGGTACCGAGTCAATGTGGAGGCTATATACAGGGGGTACTGGTACCAAGTCAATGTGGAGGCTATATACAGGGGGTACCGGTACAGAGTCAATGTGGAGGCTATATACAGGGGGTACCGGTACCGAGTCAATGTGGAGGCTGTATACAGGGGGTACTGGTACCGAGTCAATGTGGAGGCTATATACAGGGGGTACTGGTACCGAGTCAATGTGGAGGCTATATACAGGGGATACCTGTACAGAGTCAATGTGGAGGCTATATACAGGGGGTACTGGTACCGAGTCAATGTGGAGGCTATATACAGGGGGTACTGGTACCGAGTCAATGTGGAGGCTATATACAGGGGATACCTGTACAGAGTCAATGTGGAGGCTATATACAGGGGGTACTGGTACCGAGTCAATGTGGAGGCTATATACAGGGGGTACTGGTACCGAGTCAATGTGGAGGCTATATACAGGGGGTACTGGTACCGAGTCAATGTGGAGACTATATACAGGGGGTACCGGTACCGAGTCAATGTGGAGGCTATATACAGGGGGTACTGGTACCGAGTCAATGTGGAGGCTATATACAGGGGATACCTGTACAGAGTCAATGTGGAGGCTATATACAGGGGGTACCGGTACCGAGTCAATGTGGAGGCTATATACAGGGGGTACCAGTACCGAGTCAATGTGGAGACTATATACAGGGGGTACCAGTACCGAGTCAATGTGGAGACTATATACAGGGGGTACCAGTACCGAGTCAATGTGGAGACTATATACAGGGGGTACCGGTACCAAGTCAATGTGGAGGCTATATACAGGGAGTACTGGTACCGAGTCATGTGGAGGCTAGATACAGGTGGCACCGGTACCGAGTCAATGTGGAGGCTATATACAGGGGGTACCAGTACTGAGTCAATGTGGAGACTATATACAGGGGGTACCGGTACCGGTACCGAGTCAATGTGGAGACTATATACAGGGGGTACCAGTACCGAGTCAATGTGGAGGCTATATACAGGGGGTACCGGTACAGAGTCAATGTGGAGGCTATATACAGGGGATACCGGTACAGAGTCAATGTGGAGGCTATATACAGGGGGTACCGGTACAGAGTCAATGTGGAGGCTATATACAGGGGATACCGGTACAGAGTCAATGTGGAGGCTATATACAGGGGGTACCAGTACAGAGTCAATGTGGAGGCTATATACAGGGGGTACCAGTACAGAGTCAATGTGGAGGCTATATACAGGGGGTACCGGTACAGAGTCAATGTGGAGGCTGTATACAGAGTCAATGTGGATACTGTATACAGGGGGTCCCGGCACCGAGTCAATGTGGAGGCTATATACAGGGGGTGCCGGTACAGAGTCAATGTGGAGGCTATATACAGGGGGTACCGGTACAGAGTCAATGTGGAGGCTATATACAGGGGTACCGGTACAGAGTCAATGTAGAGTCTATATACAGGAGCTACCGGTACAGAGTCAATGTGGAGGCTATATACAGGGGGTACCGGTACATAGTCAATGTGGAGGCTATATACAGGGGGTACCGGCACCGAGTCAATGTGGAGGCTATATACAGGGGGTACCGGTACTGAGTCAATGTGGAGGCTATATACAGGGGGTACCGGTACCGAGTCAATGTGCTGGGGTACAGGTTTGTTGAGGTATGTGGTACATGTAGGTAAGAGTAAAGTGACTTTGCATAGATAATAAACAGCGAGTAGCAGCAGTGTTAAAACAAAGGGGGTGTCAATGTAAATAGTCGGGGTGATTAGTTGTTCAGCAGTCTTATGCCTTGGGGATAGCTGTCAATGAGACCTAGACTTGGTGCTCAGGCATAGCTTGCAGCGCGGTGGCAGAGAGAACCATCTATGACTTAGGTGACAGGAGTTTTTGACAATTTTTTGGGCCTTCCTCTGACAATGCCTAGTATATAAGTCCTGGATGACGGAAAGCTTGGCCCCAGTGATGTACTGGGCCGTACGCACTACCCTCTGTAGCACCTTACGGCCGGATGCTCTTGATGGTGCAGCTGTATAAATCTTCTTGAGGATCTGAGGACCCATGCCAAATCTTTTCAGTCTCCTAGGGGGGAAATATGTTGTCATGCCCTCTTCACAACTGTCTTGGTGTGTTTGGACCATGATAGTTTGTTGGAGATGTGGACACCAAGGAACTTGAAACTCTCGACCTACTCCACTACAGCCCCATTGATGTGAATGGGGGTGTGTTCGTCCCTCCATTTCCTGTTGTCCACGATCAGATCCTTTGTCTTGCTCACATTGAGGGAGAGGTTGTTGTCCGGGCAGTACACTGCCAGGTCTCTGACCTTCTCCATATAGGCTGTCTCATCGTTGAAGGTGATCAGGCCTACCAATGTTGTGTCGTCAGCAAACGTAATGATGGCGTTGGAGTCATGCTTGGCCACGCAGTCGGGGGTGAACAGGGAGTATAGCAGTGGACTAAGGACGCACTCCTGAGGGGCCTCCGTGTTAAAGATCAGCGTGGCAGATGTGTTGTTGCCTACCCTTACCACCTGGGGGTGGCCCGGGGCACAGGGACTATGGTGGTCTGCTTGAAACATGTAGGTATTACAGACTCGGTCAGGGAGAGGTTGAACATGTCAGTGAAGACACTTGGCAGTTGGTCTGCGCATGCTCTGAGTACACGTTCTGGTAATCTGTCCGGCCCTGAGGCTTGTGAATGTTGACCTGTTTAACGGTCTTACGTGATCATACAGTCGTCCAGAACAGCTGGTGCTCTCATGCATGCTTCAGTGTTGCTTGCCTCGAAGCGAGCATGAAAGGCATTTAGCTCATCTGGTAGGCTTGCGTCACGGGGCAGCTCGTGGATGAGTTTCCCTTTGTAGTCCTCAATAGTTTGCAAGCCCTGCCACATGTGACGAGTGTCAGAGCCGGTGTAGTAGGATTCAATCTTAGTATTGACGTATTGACGCTTTGCCTGTTTGATAGTTTGGGATTTCTTATAAGCGTCCAGATTACTGTCCTGCTCCTTGAAAGCGGCAGCTCTAGCCTTTAGCCCGGTGCGGATGTTGCCTGTCATCCAAGACTTCCCTAATATTAGACATCGCACCAGCTGTTATTGACAAATAGACAGACACCCCCACCCCTCGTCTTAACAGACGTAGCTGTTCTGTCCTGCCGATGCACAGAAAACTCAGCCAACTGTATATTATCCATGTCGTCGTTCAGCCACAACTGTGAAACATAAGATATTACAGTTTTTAATGTCCCGTTGGTAGGATAGTCTCGAACTGAGATCATCCAGTTTATTCTCCAGTGATTGCACGTTGGCCAATAGAACGGTTGGTAGAGGCGGGGAACCCAGTCGCTAATGATTAATGATAATGACTGAACCCAGGGTAATGATAATGACGGAACCCAGGGTAATGATAATGAATGAACCCACGGTAATGATAATGAATGAACCCAGGGTAATGATAACGAATGAACCCAGGGTAATGATAATGAATGAACCCAGGGTAATGATAATGAATGAACCCATGGTAATGATAATGAATGAACCCAGGGTAATAATAATGAATGAACACATGGTAATGATAATGAATGAACCCAGGGTAATGATAATGAATGCACATAGGGTAATGATAATGAATGAACCCAGGGTAGTGATAATGAATGAAACCAGGGTAATGATAATGAATGAACCCATGGTAATGATAATGAATGAACCCAGGGTAATGATAATGAATGAATCCAGGGTAATGATAATGAATGAACCCAGGGAAGAGTTGGCTAAACACACTGGACCACAGAAGACATGTTTAGAAAAAGGGGTTTATTTGATATTGAATGAAGTTAAACACCCCCATACAGCTGAATGAATGAATCTTGACAACTCCTATTGCCATTGAGTTGATAAGACAGCACCAACAGTTGTGGGACCCGGCTTAGAGAGTTTTAGGGAATATTTACCCTGTCTGTCTGTAAGGAAGGTCAGTGTTGTCTGACAAAGCCTGTCAGACATCTTGGATTAAACAATGAGGACAGAGATCTCACACACACACACACGCGCGCACACCGGTCCACCCTCCCCCAACCTGCTGTTCAGTGAAAAGTCATTCTGTGGTCTATTGACCAGCCCCTCTGGGGCCCCTCCCTTTGTTAAAGACACAACAAATGAATTTGACCTGATGTGTCGTTGATTGATCCTGGACATCCTCCTGGGAGATCACCTATGCGTTAGTTGCACAAATCCACTCCAGTTCTAATGTTCCACCTCGGGGAAGTCTACGGTTTCTGACTAATTAGAGATGCTGGGGTTGGTGCAGGACATGTGATTGTTTGGGTTTCAGGGCTCGATATATACACTTGTCAGATTGCCCGGGGGCAAGTGAAACAAATACTTGTACAAGCAGATTATAGATTTAAGTTGAAAAACAAAAATCACAATATCAAACAATTAGGCTACTTCAATCAGAATCAGTTCAAAGTGTCCTCTGGATGCAATGTTTTGCTCACTGTCCTCCCAATCTCTGCAGAGCGCATCGGAGTAGCATTTCTGTCGGCCTGCATTGATCGGCACGAGGGGACTTTCAATCATCTAGTTGCGAGATATGTTTTTGAGATCAAAGCGAGCTGTGTTTGCACATTTGTTGATTAATAGTTGCTAGGGAGTTATTTGCCTGTTTCTAGCAGATTTTTGGTCAGCATGGTGTGCATCACCTGGGTGTGTGGCAGTAGGACATTGAGAGAGAGAGAGAGACACTAGATAACCAGCTAATCTACACAATGTTTTGAATTGGCTAGTTAACTATGTAACTATTTGCATGTATTCATATAAAGTCCCACATCCTAAAATAACTTTCCACCAGCTCTCCTGTGGAACCACAAATGGCCAGGATGCAATTGTTACAGGGTGCACCGTTGATGAAACCAATGCTGCAGACTCTGCTTGTAAAATCGTCTCTCAAGCGCTCACAATTGGCTAGGATCGTCCTCTATTCAATAGTGACCATGAAAGTATGACAAAGTAAAACAATATTCTTAGAATAATCTAATTGGGAGACCAGGAGAGATACTGGGTGTGTAGGGTGGCCAGCCCTCCTTCTGTAGAGACCAGGAGAGATACTGGGTGTGTAGGGTGGCCAGCCCTCCTTCTGTAGAGACCAGGAGAGATACTGGGTGTGTAGGATGGCCAGCCCTCCTTCTGTAGAGACCATGAGAGATACTGGGTGTGTAGGGTGGCCAGCCCTCCTTCTGTAGAGACCAGGAGAGATACTGGGTGTGTATGGTGGCCAGCCCTTCTCCTGTAGAGACCAGGAGAGATACTGGGTGTGCAGGGTGGCCAGCCATCCTTCTGTAGAGACCAGGAGAGATACTGGGTGTGCAGGGTGGCCAGCCATCCTTCTGTAGAGACCAGGAGAGATACTGGGTGTGTAGGGTGGCCAGCCATCCTCCTGTAGAGACCAGGAGAGATACTGGGTGTGTAGGGTGGCCAGCCCTTCTCCTGTAGAGATCAGGAGAGATACTGGGTGTGTAAGGTGGCCAGCCATCCTTTCCCTGTAGAGACCAGGAGAGATACTGGGTGTGTAGGGTGGCCAGCCCTTCTCCTGTAGATACCAGGAGAGATACTGGGTGTGCAGGGTGGCCAGGAGAGACCAGGAGAGATACTGGGTGTGTAGGGTGGCCAGCCCTCCTCCTGTAGAGACCAGGAGAGATACTGGGTGTGTAGGGTGGCCAGCCCTTCTACTGTAGATACCAGGAGAGATACTGTGTGTGCAGGGTGGCCAGCCCTTCTCCTGTAGATACCAGGAGAGATACTGGGTGTGTAGGGTGGCCAGCCCTCCTCCTGTAGAGACCAGGAGAGATACTGTGTGTGCAGGGTGGCCAGCCCTTCTCCTGTAGATACCAGGAGAGATACTGGGTGTGTAGGGTGGCCAGCCCTCCTCCTGTAGAGACCAGGAGAGATACTTGGGTGTGCAGGGTGGCCAGGAGAGACCAGGAGAGATATTGGGTGTGCAGGGTGGCCAGCCCTCCTCCTGTAGAGACCAGGAGAGATACTGGGTGTGCAGGGTGGCCAGCCATCCTTCTGTAGAGACCAGGAGAGATACTGGGTGTGCAGGCTTTTACTCCAGCCCTGCTCGAACACACCACATTGTAAAACAAATCAGTTGCTCAACAGGATAAGCTGACTCTGGTGTGTTTGAGCAGGGTTGGATAAAAAGCCTGCACCCCCAACAGCTCTCCAGATGGAGTTCGGACCACGTGTTTTATACTGTAGCCGATCAGTGCAGTCTTTTTTTACTTTGCGGGGGGGGGGAAGTGCCTTGCTCAAGGCCACAACGGCAGGAGATATACTACATGGGATCAGAGACCAGCAGCCTTCCATTGACAATACCAGTGAGACCAGCAGCCTTCCATTGACCATACCAGTGAGACCAGCAGCCTTCCATTGACCATACCAGTGAGACCAACAGTCTTCCATTGACAATACCAGTGAGACCAGCAGTCTTCCATTGACAATACCAGTGAGACCAGCAGTCTTCCATTGACAATACCAGTGAGACCAGCAGTCTTCCATTGACAATACCAGTGAAACCAGCAACCTTCCATTGACCATACCAGTGAGACCAGCAGTCTTCCATTGACAATACCAGTGAGACCAGCAGTCTTCCATTGACAATACCAGTGAGACCAGCAACCTTCCATTGACCATACCAGTGAGACCAGCAGTCTTCCATTGACAATACCAGTGAGACCAGCAGCCTTCCATTGACAATACCAGTGAAACCAGCAACCTTCCATTGACCATACCAGTGAGACCAGCAGTCTTCCATTGACAATACCAGTGAGACCAGCAGTCTTCCATTGACAATACCAGTGAGACCAGCAACCTTCCATTGACCATACCAGTGAGACCAGCAGTCTTCCATTGATAATACCAGTGAGACCAGCAGTCTTCCATTGACCATACCAGTGAGACCAGCAGCCTTCCATTGACCATACCAGTGAGACCAGCAGCCTTCCATTGACAATACCAGTGAGACCAGCAGCCTTCCATTGACAATACCAGTGAGACCAGCAGTCTTCCATTGACCATACTAGTGAAGGTGAAGTGGCTCCTGGCATCACCTTTCTGGCCCATGGTGTTACAGACCTGTTTTTCAAGTGACTTGAGCTTTCTGACACGTCAACATGATGTCCTACATGTCTGAAGGACAGGTGGCTAAAAATGTTAGTGTCAAACCCTGGGTTTGTATCAGCCATCAGCCTGCCTGGTCTCCTGTTGAGCTCTCTGTCTCTGGGTCTAATGAGGTATAATACTATTCCTGTTGGGTCTAATGAGGTATAATACTATTCCTGTTGGGTCTAATGAGGTATAATACTATTCCTGTTGGGTCTAATTAGGTATAATACTATTCCTATTGGGTCTAATTAGGTATCACACTATTCCTGTTGGGTCTAATGAGGTATAATACTATTCCTGTTGGGTCTAATTAGGTATAATACTATTCCTATTGGGTCTAATTAGGTATCACACTATTCCTGTTGGGTCTAATTAGGTATAATACTATTCCTGTTGGGTCTAATGAGGTTTAATACTATTCCTGTTGGGTCTAATGAGGTATAATACTATTCCTGTTGAGCTCTCTGTCTCTGGGTCTAATTAGGTATAATACTATTCCTGTTGGGTCTAATGAGGTATAATACTATTCCTGTTGGGTCTAATTAGGTATAATACTATTCCTGTTGAGCTCTCTGTGTCTGGGTCTAATGAGGTATAATACTATTCCTGTTGGATCGAATTAGGTATAATACTATTCCTGTTGGGTCTAATTAGGTATAATACCATTCCTGTTCAGACCATTCACCTAACCCAGTGTCCACTGTTTATCATAGTGACTGGGAGAGAGACCATTCTCCTAGCCCAGTGTCCACTGTTTATCATAGTGACTGGGAGAGAGACCATTCTCCTAACCCAGTGTCCACTGTTTATCATAGTGACTGGGAGAGAGACCATTCTCCTAACCCAGTGTCCACTGTTTATCATAGTGACTGGGAGAGAGACCATTCTCCTAGCCCAGTGTCCACTGTTTATCATAGTGACTGGGAGAGAGACCATTCTCCTAGCCCAGTGTCCACTGTTTATCATAGTGACTGGGAGAGAGACCATTCTCCTAACCCAGTGTCCACTGTTTATCATAGTGACTGGGAGAGAGACCATTCTCCTAACCCAGTGTCCACTGTTTATCATAGTGACTGGGAGAGAGACCATTCTCCTAACCCAGTGTTCACTGTTTATCATAGTGACTGGGAGAGAGACCATTCTCCTAACCCAGTGTCCACTGTTTATCATAGTGACTGGGAGAGAGACCATTCTCCTAATCCAGTGTCCACTGTTTATCATAGTGACTGGGAGAGAGACCATTCTCCTAACCCTGTGTCCACTGTTTATCATAGTGACTGGGAGAGAGACCATTCTCCTAGCCCAGTGTCCACTGTTTATCATAGTGACTGGGAGAGAGACCATTCTCCTAACCCAGTGTCCACTGTTTATCATAGTGACTGGGAGAGAGACCATTCTCCTAGCCCAGTGTCCACTGTTTATCATAGTGACGGGGAGAGAGACCATTCTCCTAGCCCAGTGTCCACTGTTTATCATAGTGACTGGGAGAGAGACCATTCTCCTAGCCCAGTGTCCACTGTTTATCATAGTGACTGGGAGAGAGACCATTCTCCTAGCCCAGTGTCCACTGTTTATCATAGTGACTGGGAGAGAGACCATTCTCCTAACCCTGTGTCCACTGTTTATCATAGTGACTGGGAGAGAGACCATTCTCCTAGCCCAGTGTCCACTGTTTATCATAGTGACTGGGAGAGAGACCATTCTCCTAGCCCAGTGTCCACTGTTTATCATAGTGACTGGGAGAGAGACCATTCTCCTAACCCAGTGTCCACTGTTTATCATAGTGACTGGGAGAGAGACCATTCTCCTAGCCCAGTGTCCATATTAGGAAGGTATTATTAATGTTTTGTACTCTCAGAGTATTGTGACACATTGGTTATGGTTACATTATAATGATTTCCTTTTGCCATTTGTTTGATACAAAAGGTTACATTAGACTTGTTTCAATCTCCAGAACATCTAATACCCTTTAATTGAAAGTGCAATTTCTCTGATCTTGATCGTGCTGTTTCCTGCTGGTCCTTCAGCATTAATCTGCTGAGTCATCACTTCTAGATGCTAGATCCATCCCCTAAATCTCCCTCCTCTGCTCTCTCTCTCTGTCTCTAGATGCTAGATCCATCCCCTAAATCTCCCTCCTCTGCTCTCTCTCTCTGTCTCTAGATGCTAGATCCATCCCCTAAATCTCCCTCCTCTGTTCTCTCTCTGCCTATAGATGCTAGATCCATCCCCTAAAACTCTCTCCTCTGTTCTCTCTCTCTCTCTATCTCTCTCTCTATCTCTAGATGCTAGGTCCATCCCCTAAATCTCCCTCCTCTGTTCTCTCTCTCTCTCTCTCTATTTCTCTGTCTCTAGATGCTAGATCCATCCCCTAAATCTCCCTCTGTTCTCTCTCTCTCTCTCTCTTTCTCTCTGTCTCTAGATGCTAGGCCCATCCCCCAAATCTCCCTCTTCTGTTCTCTCTCTGTCACTCTCTCTCTCTCTCACTCTCTCTCTCTCTCTCTCTCTCTCTCTCTCTCTCTCTCTCTCTCTCTCTCTCTCTCTCTCTCTCCCCATCTCTCCCTCTCCCCCTCTCTGTCTCGCTCTCTCTCCCTCTCCATCTCCCCTCTCTCTCTCCCTCTCCCTCTTCTCCCTCTCCCCCTCTCTCCCGATCTCTCCCCTCTCTCTCTTCTCTCCCTCTCCCCCTCTCTCTCCCACTCCACCCTCTCCCCTCTCTCTCCCCATCTCTCCCTCTCCCCCTCTCTGTCTCGCTCTCGCTCTCTCTCCCTCTCCCTCTCTCTCTCCCTCTCCCTCTTCTCCCTCTCCCCCTCTCTCTCCCCTCTCTCTCCCCCCTCTCTCCCGATCTCTCCCCTCTCTCTCTCTCCACCTCCCCCCTCTCTCTCCCTCTCTCCCGATCTCTCCCTCTCTTCTCCCCCTCTCTCTCTCTCTCCCCCCCTCTCTCTCCCTCTCTCCCTGTCTTTCTCCCCTCTCTCTCCCCTCCCTCTCCCCCCTCTCTCTCCCCTCCCTCTCTCCCCTCTCTCTCCCCTCCCTTTCTCCCCTCTTTCTCCCTCTCTCTCCCCCTCCCCCCCTCTCTCTCTCCCCTCTCTCTCCCTCTCCCCTCCCTCTCCCCTCCCTCTCTCCCTCCCTCTCCTGATTTAACACATCCAACCCCATCCTTCGGCAGTGTTCTGTGTGAAAGTGCTGCTGATTAAGCAGGGTTAGTCTCTTCCTATTGATCGGTCAGGCCTGTAGGATTTAAATCATCCTAATTGGTCAATAATGTGAACTGCTGAAGCTCGTAGCTATTTTACTGCTGAGGGAACTGAAAGTGGAGCCGTACGTGTGGCTTGTGGAGAGAAGAAGAGGACGAGGAGAGGAGAGGAGGGAAGAGGAGTGGACAGGGGAGGAGAAGAGAAGATAAAAGGAGACAGGACAGGAGGAGAGGAGGGAAGAGGAGTGGACAGGGGAGAAGAAGAGAAGATAAAAGGAGACAGGACAGAAGAGGAGAGGAGAGAAGAGGAGTGGACAGGGGAGAAGAAGAGAAGATAAAAGGAGACAGGACAGAAGGAGAGAGGAGAGGAGGGAAGAGGAGTGGACAGGGGAGAAGAAGAGAAGATAAAAGGAGACAGGACAGAAGGAGAGAGGAGAGGAGGGAAGAGGAGTGGACAGGGGAGAAGAAGAGAAGATAAAAGGAGACAGGACAGGAGGAGAGAGGAGAGGAGGGAAGAGGAGTGGACAGGGGAGAAGAAGAGAAGATAAAAGGAGACAGGACAGGAGGAGAGAGGAGAGGTCCTGAGATCAAGCCCCAGCATGTTGGCTGACTGGCAACTAAGGTGGTTTATGCAAATGAAGTTTGGCTAAACAAATGGAAAACAATTTACTCTTAAATGCACTTACTCAAAATGGGTGAACTGACTAAATGGATCTGAAATGATTCAACTTTGTCTGGATTTGTGGGGGATCACTTAAGGTTGTCACACAAGGTTGTCACCCCCCCAGAGCCTTACCACCACAAGAATCCCCATAGTGCACTGCTTCACACAACAGCATGGCCATTGAGACTCCTGGAAAACCTTGAATGGGAAAGTGATGCATTGGAACGCTTATCTGAGTCTACATCCCAAATGACACTCTCTTCCCTTTATAGGGCACTACATTTGACCAGAGCCCTATGGTGCCCTATATAGGGCAGGGTTCCTCAACACCTGCTTTTATTTAGTATTTAGTATTTGTATTTTACATGCTCTATTGTTGGATATAAAATACTGCAAAACATCAGCTCCAAGTGATTTTAATTTTGGAGAAGCCTGTTCCTAAGTATTCCCACGCATTAACAGAGAGACGTGTAATCATATACAAATGTAAACGAGGTTTAAAGTGATGATGTTGTAGTCAAACATTATATCTGGTGGGGGTCACATTAGTTTGGGCTTCCTGCGGGTCAATTTGCAGTCTACAAATGATTTGTAATTACGTTCTGTCCCACCCATACCATCTGCTCATCTAGTCTATGATCCTGATATGGGGAAAAGGATGGCGTGTTGGACACACACCTGGTCCCCACCCTGATATGGGGAAAAGGATGGCGTTTTGGACGCACACCTGGTCCCCACCCTGATATGGGGAAAAGGATGGCGTTTTGGACGCACACCTGGTCCCCACCCTGCTATGGGGAAAAGGATGGCGTTTTGGACGCACACCTGGTACCCACCCTGATATGGGGAAAAGGATGGCGTTTTGGACACACACCTGGTCCCCACCCTGATTTCTCTCTCCAACCTCCAACAGGCGAAGAGTACAAGGAGCTGCGCGTTTCCAAGGGGGACCATAAAGTGGTGATCCAGGACTTTGATGCCATGAAGGAGTACCACGTCAGGGTTCTAGCTGTGAGAGGGAACCAGCAGAGCAGAGCACTACAAGGGAAGTATGCCGGTATGTATCAGTCTGGTTCTATGTTCCACTTATAGTATGCCGGTATGTATCAGTCTGGTTCTATGTTCCACTTATAGTATGACAGTATGTATCAGTCTGGTTCTGTGTCATTTTGTTCCACTTATAGTATGCCGGTATGTATCAGTCTGATTCTATGTCATTTTGTTCCACTTATAGTATGCCGGTATGTATCAGTCTGGTTCTGTGTCATTTTGTTCCACTTATAGTATGCCGGTATGTATCAGTCTGGTTCTATGTTCCACTTATAGTATGACAGTGTGTATCAGTCTGGTTCTGTGTCCTTTTGTTCCACTTATAGTATGCTGGTATGTATCAGTCTGATTCTATGTCATTTTGTTCCACTTATAGTATGCCGGTATGTATCAGTCTGGTTCTATGTTATTTTGTTCCACTTATAGTATGCCGGTATGTATCATTCTGGTTCTGTGTCATTTTGTTCCACTTATTGTATGCCAGTATGTATCAGTCTGATTCTGTGTCCTTTTGTTCCACTTATAGTATGCCAGTGTGTAACAGACTGGTTCTGTGTCATTTTGTTCCACTTATAGTATGCCGGTATGTATCAGACTGGTTCTGTGTCCTTTTGTTCCACTTATAGTATGCCAGTGTGTAACAGACTGGTTCTGTGTCATTTTGTTCCACTTATAGTATGCCGGTATGTATCAGACTGGTTCTATGTCCTTTTGTTCCACTTATAGTATGCCGGTATGTAACAGACTGGTTCTGTGTCCTTTTGTTCCACTTATAGTATGCCGGTATGTATCAGTCTGATTCTGTGTCATTTTGTTCCACTTATAGTATGCCAGTGTGTAACAGACTGGTTCTGTGTCCTTTTGTTCCACTTATAGTATGCCGGTATGTATCAGTCTGATTCTGTGTCCTTTTGTTCCACTTATAGTATGCCAGTGTGTAACAGACTGGTTCTGTGTCATTTTGTTCCACTTATAGTATGCCGGTATGTATCAGACTGGTTCTATGTCCTTTTGTTCCACTTATAGTATGCTGGTATGTAACAGACTGGTTCTGTGTCCTTTTGTTCCACTTATAGTATGCCGGTATGTATCAGTCTGATTCTGTGTCATTTTTTTCCACTTATAGTATGCCAGTGTGTAACAGACTGGTTCTGTGTCCTTTTGTTCCACTTATAGTATGCCGGTATGTATCAGACTGGTTCTGTGTCCTTTTGTTCCACTTATAGTATGCCGGTATGTATCAGTCTGATTCTGTGTCATTTTGTTCCACTTATAGTATGCTAGTATGTAACAGACTGGTTCTGTGTCATTTTGTTCCACTTATAGTATGCCAGTGTGTAACAGACTGGTTCTGTGTCCTTTTGTTCCACTTATAGTATGCTGGTATGTAACAGACTGGTTCTGTGTCCTTTTGTTCCACTTATAGTATGCCAGTGTGTAACAGACTGGTTCTGTGTCATTTTGTTCCACTTATAGTATGCTGGTATGTAACAGACTGGTTCTGTGTCATTTTGTTCCACTAATTCCTGAATAGTAAAATGACCTTAGATAGAAACCTCACATTCATAGCGTGGCTTTGGAAGAAAAAAAACTTTCTTAGACAAACAGTATAAATAGGAAACATTAAACTACATGTATTCTGGATGAATAAGTAGCTTTTACTACATTCAATAACAAGTCAATGCCCTCCTCACCAAATCTGGAGGTTCTGTCTGAAACCTGACAGAGGCTCTACTAAAGTAGATTCCATTGAATGCTGTCTGGCTGGCCTGGCATCGTGACTTTCTGTTCTGTGAGGGGAGAGGAGGAGTGGTCGTTGAAAGAGCAGAGAAGCCTTCAGGTTTTTAATCTCCTCACTGTAAGGTTTGGGTCTCTGCCCTATAGAGGGAATGAGGGTTTTAATGGATCTCTTCACTGTAAGGTTGGGGTCTCTGCCCTCTAGAGTGAATGAGGGTTTTAATGGATCTCTTCACTGTAAGGTTTGGGTCTCTGCCCTATAGTGTGAATGAGGGTTTTAATGGATCTCTTCACTGTAAGGTTGGGGTCTCTGCCCTATAGAGGGAATGAGGGTTTTAATGGATCTCTTCACAGTAAGGTTTGGGTCTCTGCCCTCTAGAGTGAATGAGGGTTTTAATGGATCTCTTCACTGTAAGGTTTGGGTCTCTGCCCTATAGAGTGAATGAGGGTTTTCATGTATTTCTCTACTCTCTGTGCCTCAGCTGAAGACCTGGAGGGAGAGGGGGTGAGCACATTGCCTCTGAGACTTGATGACACCGGAGGGACTGAGGAGATCAACGAGATATCTGGAGGTAAGACTGACTGGCTGGCTGGCTGTTTAGCTAGATGGCTGGTGGTCTGGCTGGTTGCCTGGTTTGGCTGGCTGTCACTAGACTGTTAATGTCCCTGCAAGACAGTGGGTAAATTACTAAATATAATGCAGTCTTTCTCTCTCTCTCTCTCTGCCCCCCCCTCTCTCTCTCTCTCTCTCTCTCTCTCTGCCCCTCTCTCTCTCTCTCCCCCCCCCCTCTCTCTCTCTCTCTCCTCTCTCTCTCTCTCCCTCTCTCCCCTCTCTCTCTCTCTCTCTCTCTCTCTCTCTCTCTCTCTCTCTCTCTTCTCTCTCTCCCCCCCCTCTCTCTCTCTCTCTCCTCTCTCTCTCTCTCTCTCTCCCCCTCTCTCCTCTCTCCTCTTCTCTCTCTCTCTCTCTCTCTCTCCTCTCTCTCTCCCCCCTCTCCTCTCTCTCTCTCTCTCTCTCTCTCTCTCTCTCTCCCCCCCCCCCTCTCTCTCTCTCTCTCTCTCTCTCTCTCTCTCCCCCCCCCCTCTCTCTTCTCTCTCTCTCCCCCTCTCTCCCCCCTCTCTCCCCCCTCTCTCTCTCTCTCTCTCTCTCTCCCCCTCTCTCCCCCCTCTCTCTCTCTCTCTCTCTCTCTCTCTCTCTCTCTCTCTCTCTCTCTCTCTCTCTCTCTCTCTCTCTCTCTCTCTCTCTCTCTCTCTCTCTCCCTCCCTCTCCCTCTCTACAAGCTGGCTTTGAATATCTGTCTGGTTGTTCGGTTGGCGGACAAAATGCTCCCTTTTATCACTGTGAAATATTTGACCCTCTTTTCCATTAAATGTGAGAATAGGACGGAATGCCTTTGCTTTGGTCTTTATGGGTTCTAGAATGTTGGCAGTGTTCTTTTTAACTCTGATCTGTTTAGCATAATATGCAGGTTGGCTTGGATGGACGGGGAGGGATCAGGGTCGCAATCTAGCCAAAAAGACACACAACAATTTCGATGTGGCAGGCAGACTCTTCAACTTATACGGGTGATTATGTGTTATTATAATGACTGTTTTTAAAAGTATTGAAAGTCTCTCCCTCTGACATTTCTGCTGTTACTCAGACCATGGTGTATATAGAGAGGTTGATGCCTTGGTAGGGTCCATGTTATTATAGGGTACGAATGGAATGTGGGTTTGTGGTTTGAGGTCACTACTCAGTAAGGGGGCAAGTGATTTGGGGTGTCGTTTGAACATCTGTGGTATTATCGTTGGAGGAATAACCCTCTGTATCCATCACTATGTTAAATGTTGAGTTATTTTCAGAAAGGCCTTACTGCTCAGTAAAGTTCTAGACCAGGGGTGTTACAACCTGAGTCTGGAGGTCAGGACAACTGGGTGTCTCAGGTCGAAATCAGTCCTTGATTAGAGGGGAAGAGTTTAACATCAGCAGAGGAACTGGATTCGGGTCCAGATGTTTTGTTCTGTCCTGCCTATTGGCTGATGAATCCACCACTAGATCCCAACAGTGAGTTGGACTGGTACTATTGGCTGATGACTCCTCCACTAGATCCCAACAGTGAGTTGGACTGGGCTGTTGGCTGATGACTCAACCACTAGATCCCAACAGTGAGTTGGACTGGTACTATTGGCTGATGACTCTACCACTAGATCCCAACAGTGAGTTGGACTGGTACTATTGGCTGAATACTCCACCACTAGATCCCAACAGTGAGTTGGACTGGTACTATTGGCTGAATACTCCACCACTAGATCCCAACAGTGAGTTGGACTGGTACTATTGGTTGATGACTCTACCACCAGATCCCAAAAGTGAGTTGGACTGGTACTATTGGCTGATGACTCCACCACTACATCCCAACAGTGAGTTGGACTGGTACTATTGGCTGATGACTCCACCACTAGATCCCAACAGTGAGTTGGACTGGGCTGTTGGCTGATGACTCCATCACTAGATCCCAACAGTGAGTTGGACTGGTACTATTGGCTGATGACACTACCACTAGATCCCAGTGAGTTGGACTGGTGCTATTGGCTGATGACTCCACCACTAGATCCCAACAGTGAGTTGGACTGGTACTATTGGCTGATGACTCCACCACTAGATCCCAGTGAGTTGGACTGGTACTATTGGCTGATGACTCCACCACTAGATCCCAACAGTGAGTTGGACTGGTACTATTGGCTGATGACTTCACCACTAGATCCCAACAGTGAGTTGGACTGGTACTATTGGCTGATGACTCCACCACTAGATCCCAGTGAGTTGGACTGGTGCTATTGGCTGATGACTCCACCACTAGATCCCAGTGAGTTGGACTGGTACTATTGGCTGATGACTCCACCACTAGATCCCAACAGTGAGTTGGACTGGTACTATTGGCTGATGACTTCACCACTAGATCCCAACAGTGAGTTGGACTGGTACTATTGGCTGATGACTCCACCACTAGATCCCAGTGAGTTGGACTGGTGCTATTGGCTGATGACTCCACCACTAGATCCCAGTGAGTTGGACTGGTGCTATTGGCTGATGACTCCATCACTAGATCCTATAAAAGGAACAGGGTACCATTTGGGACGGGGACATTCTCTTCCCTTTGACGTCTCCTCTGGGACGGGGGCCAAACTGAATGCCTGATAGAAACCACATCTCCTCTGGGACGGTGGCCAAACTGAATGCCTGATAGAAACCACATCTCCTCTGGGATGGTGGCCAAACTGAATGCCTGATAGAAACCACATCTCCTCTGGGACGGTGGCCAACCTGAATGCCTGATAGAAACCACATCTCCTCTGGGACGGTGGCCAGACTGAATGCCTGATAGAAACCACATCTCCTCTGGGACGGTGGCCAGACTGAATGCCTGATAGAAACCACATCTCCTCTGGGACGGTGGCCAAACTGAATGCCTGATAGAAACCACATCTCCTCTGGGACGGGGGCCAAACTGAATGCCTGATAGAAACCACATCTCCTCTGGGATGGGGGCCAAACTGAATGCCTGATAGAAACCACATCTCCTCTGGGACGGTGGCCAAACTGAATGCCTGATAGAAACCACATCTCCTCTGGGACGGTGGCCAAACTGAATGCCTGATAGAAACCACATCTCCTCTGGGACGGTGGCCAAACTGAATGCCTGATAGAAACCACATCTCCTCTGGGACGGTGGCCAAACTGAATGCCTGATAGAAACCACATCTCCTCTGGGACAGGGGCCAAACTGAATGCCTGATAGAAACCACATCTCCACTGGGACGGGGGCCAAACAGAATGCCTGATAGAAACCACATCCCCTCTGGGACGGTGGTCAAACTGAATGCCTGATAGAAACCACATCTCCTCTGGAACGGTGGCCAAACTGAATGCCTGATAGAAACCACATCTCCTCTGGGACGGTGGTCAAACTGAATGCCTGATAGAAACCACATCTCCTCTGGAACGGGGGCCAAACTGAATGCCTGATAGAAACCACATCTCCACTGGGACGGGGGCCAAACTGAATGCCTGATAGAAACCACATCTCCTCTGGAACGGGGGCCAAACTGAATGCCTGATAGAAACCACATCTCCTCTGGGACAGGGGCCAAACTGAATGCCTGATAGAAACCACATCTCCTCTGGGACGGTGGCCAAACTGAATGCCTGATAGAAACCACATCCCCTCTGGGACGGTGGCCAGACTGAATGCCTGATAGAAACCACATCTCCTCTGGGACGGTGGCCAAACTGAATGCCTGATAGAAACCACATCTCCTCTGGAACGGGGGCCAAACTGAATGCCTGATAGAAACCACATCTCCTCTGGGACGGTGGCCAAACTGAATGCCTGATAGAAACCACATCTCCTCTGGGATGGTGGCCAAACTGAATGCCTGATAGAAACCACATCTCCTCTGGGACGGGGGCCAAACTGAATGCCTGATAGAAACCACATCTCCTCTGGGACAGGGGCCAAACTGAATGCCTGATAGAAACCACATCTCCTCTGGGACAGGGGCCAAACTGAATGCCTGATAGAAACCACATCTCCTCTGGGACGGTGGCCAAACTGAATGCCTGATAGAAACCACATCCCCTCTGGGACGGTGGCCAAACTGAATGCCTGATAGAAACCACATCCCCTCTGGGACGGTGGCCAAACTGAATGCCTGATAGAAACCACATCTCCTCTGGAACGGGGGCCAAACTGAATGCCTGATAGAAACCACATCTCCTCTGGGACGGTGGCCAAACTGAATGCCTGATAGAAACCACATCTCCTCTGGGATGGTGGCCAAACTGAATGCCTGATAGAAACCACATCTCCTCTGGGACGGGGGCCAAACTGAATGCCTGATAGAAACCACATCTCCTCTGGGACAGGGGCCAAACTGAATGCCTGATAGAAACCACATCTCCTCTGGGACGGGGGCCAAACTGAATGCCTGATAGAAACCACATCTCCTCTGGGACGGTGGCCAAACTGAATGCCTGATAGAAACCACATCTCCTCTGGGACGGGGGCCAAACTGAATGCCTGATAGAAACCACATCTCCTCTGGGACGGTGGCCAAACTGAATGCCTGATAGAAACCACATCTCCTCTGGGACGGTGGCCAAACTGAATGCCTGATAGAAACCACATCCCCTCTGGGGCGGTGGCCAAACTGAATGCCTGATAGAAACCACATCTCCTCTGGGACGGGGGCCAAACTGAATGCCTGATAGAAACCACATCCCCTCTGGGACAGGGGCCAAACTGAATGCCTGATAGAAACCACATCTCCTCTGGGACGGTGGCCAAACTGAATGCCTGATAGAAACCACATCTCCTCTGGGACGGGGGCCAAACTGAATGCCTGATAGAATCCACATCTCCTCTGGGACGGTGGCCAAACTGAATGCCTGATAGAAACCACATCTCCTCTGGGACAGGGGCCAAACTGAATGCCTGATAGAAACCACATCTCCTCTGGGACGGTGGCCAAACTGAATGCCTGATAGAAACCACATCTCCTCTGGGACGGTGGCCAAACTGAATGCCTGATAGAAACCACATCTCCTCTGGGACGGTGGCCAAACTGAATGCCTGATAGAAACCACATCTCCTCTGGGACAGGGGCCAAACTGAATGCCTGATAGAAACCACATCTCCTCTGGGACAGGGGCCAAACTGAATGCCTGATAGAAACCACATCTCCACTGGAACGGGGGCCAAACTGAATGCCTGATAGAAACCACATCTCCTCTGGGACAGGGGCCAAACTGAATGCCTGATAGAAACCACATCTCCTCTGGGACGGGGGCCAAACTGAATGCCTGATAGAAACCACATCTCCTCTGGGACAGGGGCCAAACTGAATGCCTGATAGAAACCACATCTCCTCTGGGACGGGGGCCAAACTGAATGCCTGATAGAAACCACATCTGAAGGACCTGAATCATAATCAAAACTCTTCAATGGGGGCCTCTAAAGGTGCGCTTGATTTATTTCCACCACGGCCGGTAGATATGCTTCTCAACTGTCCATCAAATATGATCATCAGCTAAGGTTGATGGGGAGTTGTTTACGGTGATTTCCTCCGTTCAAACTGAGAGATGTATAGTATTAACAGAGAGCAGGTCTAGGTGTACATCTCTACAACATATCAAATAGGAACTAGTCACTTTGATTTCACGCTGCTCAGCAATGACATGGGCTCAGGACTTGTTGTTGTGTGTCTGTGAAGACAGACAGGAAGGAAGGATGATTATCTGCGAGGGAAGAGGGATGAGAGAGGGATGAGAGAGGGAAGAGAGAGAGGTGTAACATCCTGTCCTAACATCTCCAAAGCAATTGATTTGAGACCCCAGGCTCAGAGCTAGTTAAAACTGCTCTGGGCAGGCTCTCTCACACACACACACACACACACACACACCGACACACACACACACACACACACACCGACACACACACACACACACACACACACACACCGACACACACACCGACACACACACACACACACACACACACACACACACACACACACACACACACACACACACACACACACACACACACACACACACACACACACACACACACACACTGGAGCTAGTTAAAACTGCTCTGGGCAGGCCTCTATCACACATACACTCACACACACACACACACACACACACATACTGGAGCTAGTTAAAGCTGCCTCGGAGCAGGTCTTTGTCTGGGCCTGCAGTAAAACCCTTCAGGGTCAGATGTCGTGGCAGTCACATATTACCCAGCTATTAGAACGCTGGGTAATAGCAGAGGACAGAGAGGCCTGATAACGGGTCTGTGCTGGGCTGACACTCTGGAGGCCAGAACACTAGAGGTCCAGAGAGGAGGGAGGGATGAATTTCAACTTCCGGAAAATACGTATTTTTCAATATCCTGAAAAGATGCCTTTTCAGCGTACTGGAAAATACGTCTTCTAGACGTCATTTTGCTTACTGGGAATATTACAGTTTTGCGGGGGTGGCAGAACAGCAAGGACCCGTCCTGACTGAAGGGAAAATTCTTAAAAGTTCTCTGGTCTCATGAGAGTGATGACGCCCCAGCTAGCCTAACAAGTGGACTGGCAGACTGTGTGAGAGAGAGAAAAATAGAAGATTTGGCATGGGTCCCCAGATCCTCAAAAGGTTCTACAGCTGCACCATCGAGAGCATCCTGACCGGTTGCATCACCGCCTGGTATGGCAGAGGGACAGTGGTGTGTAGGTTCAGAGATGTCTGTCCTCATTGCTGTGAGCCAGTGAGCTAGAGACAGTGAGCCAGAGAGACATTGAATCAGAGAGACAGTAAGCCAGAGAGACATTGAGCCAGAGAGACAGTGAGCCAGTGAGCTAGAGAGACAGTGAGATAGTGAGCTAGAGACAGAGAGACGGTGAGCCAGAGACAGTGAGCCAGAGAGACAGTGAGCCAGTGAGGCAGAGGCAGAGAGGCAGAGAGCCAGTGAGCCAGAGACCCAGTGAGCCAGTGAGGCAGAGAGACAGTGAGCCAGAGGCAGAGCCAGTGAGCCAGAGGCAGAAAGACTGTGAGCAAGAGGCAGAGAGCCAGTTATCCGGAGAGACAGTGAGCCAGAGAGACAGTGAGCCAATGAGCCAGTGAGCCAGAGACAGAGAGACAGTGAGCAAGAGGCAGAGAGCCAATGAGCCAGAGAGCCAATGAGCCAGAGAGACAGTAACAGTGAGCCAGAGGCAGAGCCAGTGAGCCAGAGACAGAGAGCCTGTTGTCCGGAGAGACAGTGAGCCAGTGAGGCAGAGGCAGAGAGACAGTGAGCCAGTGAGGCAGAGGCAGAGAGACAGTGAGCCAGAGGCAGAGAGCGAGTGAGCCAGAGACCCAGTGAGCCAGTGAGCCAGTGAGGCAGAAGCAGAGAGACAGTGAGCCAGAGGCAGAGCCAGTGAGCCAGAGGCAGAGAAACAGTGAGCAAGAGGCAGAGAG
Source organism: Oncorhynchus kisutch (assembly GCF_002021735.2). Taxonomy (NCBI): domain Eukaryota; kingdom Metazoa; phylum Chordata; class Actinopteri; order Salmoniformes; family Salmonidae; genus Oncorhynchus; species Oncorhynchus kisutch. The sequence goes on along the minus strand of NW_022261979.1, from coordinate 7,106,636 downwards.
CCAGTTATCCGGAGAGACAGTGAGACAGTGAGCCAATGAGCCAGTGAGCCAGAGACAGAGAGACAGTGAGCAAGAGGCAGAGAGCCAGTGAGACAGTGAGCAAGAGAGACAGTGATTAAGAGAGACAGTGAGCAAGAGAGACAGTGAGCAAGAGAGACAGTGAGCAAGAGAGACAGTGAGCCGGAGAGACAGTGAGCCAGAGAGACAGTGAGCCAGAGAGACAGTGAGCCAGAGAGACAGTGAGCCAGAGCCAGAGAGACAGAGAGACAGTGAGCCAGAGAGCCAGAGACAGAGAGACAGTGACAGAGAGACAGTGAGCCAGAGACAGAGAAACAGTGAGCCAGAGAGACAGAGAGACAGTGAGCCAGAGACAGAGAGACACTGAACACACACTAGGGGTGTGACAATGACATTTTTGGTAACTATTATTGTCATGTAAATAGCCATGGTTATTGTCATCATTTAATTGTACTTGTTTTACTATCCTTGTGAGGACTTCTGGTACCCACAACGATAATAAAACATACACACACACACACAGGAAAGGCTGGGCTGATAGAGAGAGGTGTCTGTTCCTCAGTCAGAGGAAAGGCTGAGCTGATAGAGAGAGATGGCTGCTCCTCAGTCAGAGGAAAGGCTGGGCTGATAGAGAGAGATGGCTGCTCCTCAGTCAGAGGAAAGGCTGGCTGATAGAGAGAGATGGCTGCTCCTCAGTCAGAGGAAAGGCTGGCTGATAGAGAGAGATGGCTGCTCCTCAGTCAGAGGAAAGGCTGGGCTGATAGAGAGAGATGGCTGTTCCTCAGTCAGAGGAAAGGCTGAGCTGATAGAGAGAGATGGCTGCTCCTCAGTCAGAGGAAAGGCTGGCTGATAGAGAGAGATGGCTGTTCCTCAGTCAGAGGAAAGGCTGGGCTGATAGAGAGAGATGGCTGTTCCTCAGTCAGAGGAAAGGCTGGCTGATAGAGAGAGGTGTCTGTTCCTCAGTCAGAGGAAAGGCTGAGCTGATAGAGAGAGATGGCTGCTCCTCAGTCAGAGGAAAGGCTGGCTGATAGAGAGAGATGGCTGCTCCTCAGTCAGAAGAAAGGCTGGCTGATAGAGAGAGATGGCTGCTCCTCAGTCAGAGGAAAGGCTGGGCTGATAGAGAGAGGTGTCTGTTCCTCAGTCAGAGGAAAGGCTGAGCTGATAGAGAGAGATGGCTGCTCCTCAGTCAGAGGAAAGGCTGGCTGATAGAGAGAGATGGCTGCTCCTCAGTCAGAGGAAAGGCTGGCTGATAGAGAGAGATGGCTGCTCCTCAGTCAGAGGAAAGGCTGGCTGATAGAGAGAGATGGCTGCTCCTCAGTCAGAGGAAAGGCTGGGCTGATAGAGAGAGATGGCTGTTCCTCAGTCAGAGGAAAGGCTGAGCTGATAGAGAGAGATGGCTGCTCCTCAGTCAGAGGAAAGGCTGGCTGATAGAGAGAGATGGCTGCTCCTCAGTCAGAGGAAAGGCTGGCTGATAGAGAGAGATGGCTGCTCCTCAGTCAGAGGAAAGGCTGAGCTGATAAAGGTGGTTGCTCGTCAGAGAGACTGTATAGAGATAACTACATCCCAAATGGCACCCTATTCCCTATATACTGTAGTGCTCTACTTTTGACCATATCCCTATGGGCCCTGGTCAGAAATAGTGCACTACAAAATGAAAAGGGAGCCATTTGGACCGGAGCCGTAGAGTTCTCCTGGGTGACATTGCATCTGATCCGACCAGGAAGAGGACACTGCCTTGTCCCTTCACCCACAGATAGTCCTGGCCTGGCTGGCCTGCTGGCTGATATAGACATGGGATAATAATGTGGGATTTATACCACAGAAAGGTAATCATATGGCTGCATTCACATCAAATGGGTGTCTGGTCACTGTGGTGTCAGATTACACATTACTGATGATGATGATGATGATGTTGTTCTGAGTGTATTAGGATTGGTTGGTCATCACTGTGGGCATACATCAGATAGTTGTACACTTTAGGTTGGAATGGAAATATATAGAAATGTACTGTAGCCTCTATAGCTCGTTACCAAGGCTGTGAGTCATGTGTTAAATTATAGCTGCGGTACAGCACTTTTACCACTACGTCCTACTTCCTATTTCCTACTTCCTACTTCCTACACTGACATTCAGATTCAAGTGTTTGTTCGAGATTTCATTTCATCCCCGTGGGAACAGAAGTCTTGAAATTCCCTCTTAATCTCCAGCTGATTGAACAACAGAGTGTTCTGAGTTTAGTTTCAGTGCAGATTAAGTCCGAGTGTTGGCAGCACTCCACACTGTAGTCATCAACACCATATGGTCAACACAACCACAACTCACCAGTCCCAGATCTACAGTCTTTACCTAGTACTGAAATAGTATCAGTTACAACATGTTGTTGATGTAGCCGTGCTAGTTCATTAACATTGTTATAACAGAGCTATACTGCCATATATATTACACATTGTTGTAATAGTTATACTGCCATATATATTACACATTGTTGTAACAGAGTTATACTGCCATATATATTACACATGGTTGTAATAGTTATACTGACATATATATTACACATGGTTGTAATAGTTATACTGCCATATATATTACACATTGTTGTAACAGAGTTATACTGCCATATATATTATACATTGTTGTAATAGTTATACTGCCATATATATTACACATGGTTGTAATAGTTATACTGCCATATATATTATACATTGTTGTAATAGTTATACTGCCATATATATTACACATTGTTGTAATAGTTATACTGCCATATATATTATACATTGTTGTAATAGTTATACTGACATATATATTACACATTGTTGTAATAGTTATACTGCCATATATATTATACATTGTTGTAATAGTTATACTGCCATATATATTACACATTGTTATAACAGAGTTATACTGCCATATATATTACACATTGTTGTAACAGAGTTATACTGCCATATATATTATACATTGTTGTAATAGTTATACTGCCATATATATTATACATTGTTGTAATAGTTATACTGCCATATATATTATACATTGTTGTAATAGTTATACTGCCATATATATTACACATTGTTATAACAGAGTTATACTGCCATATATATTACACATTGTTGTAATAGTTATACTGCCATATATATTATACATTGTTGTAATAGTTATACTGACATATATAGTACACATTGTTGTAATAGTTATACTGCCATATATATTATACATTGTTGTAATAGTTATACTGACATATATAGTACACATTGTTGTAATAGTTATACTGCCATATCTACTATGTTCCTCTCTCTTTCATCTGAACAAAACTTGCTACTGCACAATGGCAGCCACCCAGGGAGTATCAGAAATGAACTGGGTCCCAAATGGCACCCCATTCCCTACATAGTGCACTACTTTTGACCAGAGCCCTATGGGGACCCTATTCCCTATATAGTGCACTACTTTTGACTAGAGACCTATAGGTACCCTATTCCCTATATGTAGTGCACTACTTTTGACCAGAGCCTATGAGGGACCCTATTCCCTATATATATAGTGCACTACTTTTGACCAGAGCCTATGAGGGACCCTATTCCCTATATGTAGTGCACTACTTTTGACCAGAGCCTATGAGGGACCCTATTCCCTATATGTAGTGCACTACTTTTGACCAGAGCCTATGAGGGACCCTATTCCCTATATGTAGTGCACTACTTTTGACCAGAGCCTATGAGGGACCCTATTCCCTATATGTAGTGCACTACTTTTGACCAGAGCCTATGAGGGACCCTATTCCCTATATGTAGTGCACTACTTTTGACCAGAGCCTATGAGGGACCCTATTCCCTATATGTAGTGCACTACTTTTGACCAGAGCCTATGAGGGACCCTATTCCCTATATGTAGTGCACTACTTTTGACCAGAGCCTATGAGGGACCCTATTCCCTATATGTAGTGCACTACTTTTGACCAGAGCCTATGAGGGACCCTATTCCCTATATGTAGTGCACTACTTTTGACCAGAGCCTATGAGGGACACTATTCCCTATATGTAGTGCACTACTTTTGACCAGAGCCTATGAGGGACCCTATAAAGGGAATCGGGTGCCATTTTGTTTGCACACATTGTGCTTTTTGTTTCTTTGACACCTCATCAGAGAGACATCTTACTGAATAACTATTCAAAATACTGTCTATTTGTCCTCAGTGTTGTTGATAGTCTTTGCAGAGTTATTGGAGGTAGGAGGGAGGGGGGGGGGGGGGGGGGGGGGGGGGGGGGGGGAGGTAGACAAAAGGGGGAGAGACTGTTTTGTTTTTGTTAGAAATTGACTGGGTCATTGGTTCAGGATCAGTTTTTTGGGGGGAGCTGCCGGACCTGGTTAATGTTTGATTGAATATCATTGTGTGTGTGTGTGTGTGTGCGTGTGCGTGCGTGCGTAACACTATGACTCCAGCCCTCCCAGGGTGAGCCTGTCATATTGGGATACCAGTCATGTGATCACTAGTAGTAGTAAGGACTGTTGCCTTGAGGGCCGCTCTGAGGGGTGACTACAAACCAAATGGAAGCTGGGAAGTTGTGATTCTGGTCATTGATTTGCGTTTTCATTCAGCAAATTGAATCCACTTTAAAACGATTGTGATATTGAGTCTTGTAACAAACAGATGCAGAACTGTAAATCTCAAGCCCTGATAACATATGTATTGATTTGGACGAGATTTCAAGTTACTCCCTGTTCTGTTAGTCTGTTGCAACCGGAATGAAAGAAATCATGTGGTAGTCTAGTTTTTTTAGCAGCGAGCTGAACGTTTTCTCCATTGAAATATTGAATGAAATACCCACCCGGATGTAGCTTCTCCAACACTAACACATCACTGCTGATGTACCGTGCTAATATTGTTCCACTGTGAATGGAACAGGAACCCCCAAAAATATGCTTCTCCAAATATCTATCATGTGTAAACTCTTATAACCCCTTATGGGTTGTAGTTATACAGCTGTGGAGCTAACGAGGTGTTTAGGGATCCAAAACAAATGACTCCATCCGTTAATGAGAACATAGAGATCTAATAGGTGACTCCATAATGACCTCTTTCCTTAACTCCACACACCTCCAGCGATATATACACAGACGCACGCACACACGCACACGCACACACGCACACACACATGGGTTTCTCTCTCCTCCAGCGATATACACACACTCACACACGCACACACACACACACGCACGCACGCACGGGTTTCTCTCTCCTCCAGTGATATACACACACACGCACGCGCGCGCACACACACACACACACACAGAGTTGATGGGGGATAGGGTGGATTGTTGATAGTTGAGATAGAGGGTTTCTTCTCCACTTCCATCGGTAGCAGTGTGTGTGTGTGTGTGTGTGTGTGTGTGGTGTGTGTGTGTGTGTGTGTGTGTGTGTGTGTATCGCTGGAGGAGAGAGAAACCCGTAGAGGCTTTTATATTTATAGACCAGTTCATTTCTAACATTATCACTTACATGAATTGTCTCTAAGAGCTAACCAGAGTCCAGCTCAGGGTTTAACCAGCCTTCGGACAGCTAACCACAGCCCAGCTCAGGGTTTAACCAGCCTTCAGACAGCTAACCACAGCCCAGCTCGGACCCTGGCCCAGCTCGAACCCTGGCTCAGCTCGTACCCTGGCCCAGCTCGGACCCTGGCCCAGCTCGAACCCTGGCCCAGCTCGTACCCTGGCCCAGCTCGTACCCTGGCCGCGGGTAGTGCATTAGAAAGGGAATAAGGTAGGACACAGACCATAGCAACATGACAGGAACACTATATCTGTGATGAGGCTGATGAGGCTACACAGAGAGAGAGAGGAGTCTGATGAGGCTACTGTCACAACCTGACCTTAGAGATCCCTATTATTCAATTCAATTCAAGGGCTTTATTGGCATAGGAAACATGTGTTAACATTGCCAAAGCAAGTGAGGTAGATAATATATAAAGTGAATATATAAAGTGAAAAACAATAAAAATTAACAGTAAACATTACACATACAGAAGTTTCAAAACAGTAAAGACATTACAAATGTCATATTATATATATACAGTGTTCTAACAATGTACAAATGGTTAAAGGACACAAGATAAAATAAATAAGCATAAATATGGGTTGTATTTACAATGGTGTTTGTTCTTCAATGGTTTGCCCTTTTCTCGTGGCAACAGGTCACAAATCTTGCTGCTGTGATGGCACATTATTCTCTATGTTTGGTTAGGTCAGGGTGTGACTCGGGTGGGAAAGTCTATGTTTTCTATTTCTTTGTTTTTGGTCGTGTGTGGTTCCCAATCAGAGTCAGCTGTCTATCGTTCGGGCAGCAGGGTAGCCTAGTGGTTAGAGCATTGGACTAGGAAGCGGAAGGTTGCAAGTTCAAATCCCTGAGCTGACAAGGTACAAATCTGTTGTTCTGCCCCTCAACAGGCAGTTAACCCACTGTTCCTAGGCCGTCATTGAAAATAAGAATTAGTTCTTAACTTACTTGCCTGGTTAAATAAAGGAAAAATAAAATAAAGTTGTCTCTGATTGGGGATCACATATAAGTTGTCATTTTCCTTTTGGGTTTTGTGGGATCTTGTTTTCTGTTTAGTGTTTCTGCCTGACAGAACTGTGCGCTTTCGTTGTGTTATTTTGTTTGATTGTTTTTTTAAATGAAATAATCATGAACACTTTCTACGCTGCGCTTTGGACCACTCTTCCTACCACCAACGAGAGTCATAACAGCTACTTAGAGAGAGAAGAGTCTGATGAGGCTACAGAGAGAGAGAGAGGAAGTCTGATGAGGCTAGAGAGAGAGAGAGAGAGAGAGAGAGGAGTCTGATGAGGCTACAGAGAGAGAGAGAGAGGAGTCTGATGAGGCTACAGAGAGAGAGAGAGAGGAGTCTGATGAGGCTACAGAGAGAGAGAGAGAGAGAGAGAGAGAGAGAGGAGTCTGATGAGGCTACAGAGAGAGAGAGAGGAGTCTGATGAGGCTACAGAGAGAGAGAGAGAGAGAGAGAGGAGTCTGATGAGGCTACAGAGAGAGAGAGAGAGGAGTCTGATGAGGCTACAGAGAGAGAGAGAGGAGTCTGATGAGGCTACAGAGAGAGAGAGAGCGGAGTCTGATGAGGCTACAGAGAGAGAGAGAGGAGTCTGATGAGGCTACAGAGAGAGAGAGAGAGAGAGAGAGAGAGAGAGGAGTCTGATGAGGCTACAGAGAGAGAGAGAGAGAGAGAGGAGTCTGATGAGGCTACAGAGAGAGAGAGAGAGGAGTCTGATGAGGCTACAGAGAGAGAGAGAGAGAGAGAGAGAGAGGAGTCTGATGAGGCTACAGAGAGAGAGAGAGGAGTCTGATGAGGCTACAGAGAGAGAGAGAGAGAGAGAGAGGAGTCTGATGAGGCTACAGAGAGAGAGAGAGAGGAGTCTGATGAGGCTACAGAGAGAGAGAGAGGAGTCTGATGAGGCTACAGAGAGAGAGAGAGCGGAGTCTGATGAGGCTACAGAGAGAGAGAGAGGAGTCTGATGAGGCTACAGAGAGAGAGAGAGAGAGCGGAGTCTGATGAGGCTACAGAGAGAGAGAGAGAGAGAGAGAGGAGGCCTGATGAGGCTACAGAGAGAGAGAGAGGAGTCTGATGAGGCTACAGAGAGAGAGAGAGGAGTCTGATGAGGCTACAGAGAGAGAGAGAGCGGAGTCTGATGAGGCTACAGAGAGAGCGAGAGAGAGGAGCCTGATGAGGCTACAGAGAGAGAGAGAGAGAGAGGAGTCTGATGAGGCTACAGAGAGAGAGAGGAGTCTGATGAGGCTACAGAGAGAGAGAGAGAGAGAGAGGAGTCTGATGAGGCTACAGAGAGAGAGAGAGCGGAGTCTGATGAGGCTACAGAGAGAGAGAGAGAGAGAGAGAGGAGCCTGATGAGGCTACAGAGAGAGAGAGAGAGAGAGAGAGAGGAGTCTGATGAGGCTACAGAGAGAGAGAGGAGTCTGATGAGGCTACAGAGAGAGAGAGAGAGAGAGAGAGGAGTCTGATGAGACTACAGAGAGAGAGAGAGAGAGAGAGAGGAGTCTGATGAGGCTACAGAGAGAGAGAGGAGTCTGATGAGACTACAGAGAGAGAGAGAGAGAGAGGAGTCTGATGAGGCTACAGAGAGAGAGAGAGAGAGAGGAGTCTGAGGCTACAGAGAGAGAGAGAGAGGAGTCTGATGAGGCTACAGAGAGAGAGGAGTCTGATGAGACTACAGAGAGAGAGGAGTCTGATGAGACTACAGAGAGAGAGAGAGAGGAGTCTGATGAGACTATAGAGAGAGAGAGGAGTGAGGAGTCTGATGAGGCTACAGAGAGAGAGAGGAGTCTGATGAGGCCACAGAGAGAGAGAGAGAGGAGTCTGATGAGGCCACAGAGAGAGAGAGAGGAGTCTGATGAGGCCACAGAGAGAGAGAGAGACGAGTCTGATGAGGCCACAGAGAGAGAGAGAGGAGTCTGATGGGACTACAGAGAGAGAGGAGTCTGAGAGAGAAGATGGATGGATAAATAGATACAGCTTCTTCTGGGGTCCCTGTGTGTCTCAGTCATCCCAAATTGCTACAATCCAATCAAAACCACATTCCCACCTCTGGTTAGCCAAATTTGGCTTAAAAAGCCAAACGTATCACAATATCTGCCAATTCATTTCCAGCAGTGTTTCCCCAGTATGTCTGTTGGGTGCCCACATTTGTCTATCATTCACTTTGTGTAGCCAGTTAGCGATCATGATAACTGTCTTCTGGGTGGACAGAAGACAAGATGGCGCCAGAAGAAATGGCAGCCGTTATACCGGCACCCAACCAATTGTGCTATTATGTGGGAGGGGTTTTCGTGTTATTTGTAATTTATTTTGTACATAATGTTTCTGCCACCATATCTTACGGCTTCTGGATGTCAGGACAGCGATCACTCACCTCGGACTAGACTAAGAGCTTCTGGATATCAGGACAGCGATCACTCACCTCGGACTAGACTAAGAGCTTCTGGATATCAGGACAGCGATCACTCACCTCGGACTAGACTAAGAGCTTCTGGATATCAGGACAGCGATCACTCACCTCGGACTAGACTAAGAGCTTCTGGATATCAGGACAGCGATCACTCACCTCGGATTAGACTAAGAGCTTCTGGATATCAGGACAGCGATCACTCACCTCGGATTAGACTAAGAGCTTCTGGATATCAGGACAGCGATCACTCACCTCGGATTAGACTAAGAGCTTCTGGATATCAGGACAGAGATCACTCACCTCGGATTAGACTAAGAGCTTCTGGATATCAGGACAGCGATCACTCACCTCGGATTAGACAAAGAGCTTCTGGATATCAGGACAGAGATCACTCACCTCGGATTAGACTAAGAGCTTCTGGATATCAGGACAGCGATCACTCACCTCGGATTAGACTAAGAGCTTCTGGATATCAGGACAGCGATCACTCACCTCGGATTAGACTAAGAGCTTCTGGATATCAGGACAGCGATCACTCACCTCGGATTAGACTAAGAGCTTCTGGATATCAGGACAGCGATCACTCACCTCGGACTAGACTAAGAGCTTCTGGATATCAGGACAGCGATCACTCACCTCGGATTAGACTAAGAGCTTCTGGATATCAGGACAGCGATCACTCACCTCGGACTAGACTAAGAGCTTCTGGATATCAGGACAGCGATCACTCACCTTGGACTAGACTAAGAGCTTCTGGATATCAGGACAGCGATCACTCACCTCGGACTAGACTAAGAGCTTCTGGATATCAGGACAGCGATCACTCACCTCGGACTAGACTAAGAGCTTCTGGATATCAGGACAGCGATCACTCACCTCGGACTAGACTAAGAGCTTCTGGATATCAGGACAGCGATCACTCACCTCGGATTAGACTAAGAGCTTCTGGATATCAGGACAGCGATCACTCACCTCGGATTAGACTAAGAGCTTCTGGATATCAGGACAGAGATCACTCACCTCGGATTAGACTAAGAGCTTCTGGATATCAGGACAGCGATCACTCACCTCGGATTAGACAAAGAGCTTCTGGATATCAGGACAGAGATCACTCACCTCGGATTAGACTAAGAGCTTCTGGATATCAGGACAGCGATCACTCACCTCGGATTAGACTAAGAGCTTCTGGATATCAGGACAGCGATCACTCACCTCGGATTAGACTAAGAGCTTCTGGATATCAGGACAGCGATCACTCACCTCGGATTAGACTAAGAGCTTCTGGATATCAGGACAGCGATCACTCACCTCGGATTAGACAAAGAGCTTCTGGATATCAGGACAGCGATCACTCACCTCGGATTAGACAAAGAGCTTCTGGATATCAGGACAGAGATCACTCACCTCGGATTAGACAAAGAGCTTCTGGATATCAGGACAGCGATCACTCACCTCGGATTAGACAAAGAGCTTCTGGATATCAGGACAGCGATCACTCACCTCGGATTAGACAAAGAGCTTCTGGATATCAGGACAGCGATCACTCACCTCGGATTAGACAAAGAGCTTCTGGATATCAGGACAGTGATCACTCACCTCGGATAAGACAAAGAGCTTCTGGATATCAGGACAGCAATCACTCACCTCGGATTAGATTTTTTCTTCAACAAGCAGGATACACAGGATGTACTTCAGATATCCGACAAGGCCTACATCCCTGTTATTGGCAGGAGAACGAGACGCAGGTATAGAGGACACAGTGCGGGGTGCCTCGTAAGGATCCGCCAACAGCGAGTGGGAAATCTGCCCTAAACATCAGAATTACTTGTCAACGTACAACCATTGGATAATAAATTAGACGAGGTACGATCACGAATATCCTACCAACGAGACATCAAAAACGGGTAACATCTTATGTTTCACCGAATCGTGGCTGAATGACAACATGGATAACATTCAGCTGGCAGGGTAAGACGAGGGGGGGGGCAGTCAGTGTCTATTTGTAAACAACAGCTGGTGCACGAAATCTAAGGAAGTCTCTAGATTTTACTCGTAGAGAATCACACTATTTGCCAAAATAGTTTTCATCTATATTTTTTGTGGCTGTTATTTACCACCACAGACGGATGCTGGCACTAAGACCGCACTCAGTCAGCTATATAAGGAAATAAACTAACAGGAATCCCCTCACCCAGAGGCAGCACTCCTAGTGGCCGGGGACTTTAATGCAGGGAAACTTAAATAATTTTGACCTAATTTCTATCAACTTGTTAAATGTGCAACCAGAGGGAAAACAATTCTAGACCACCTTTACTCCACACACGCGTACAAAGCTCCCCCTCGCCCTCCATTTGGTAAATCTGACCATAATTCTATCCTGATTCCTGCGTACAAGCAAAAATTAAAGTAGGAAGCACCAGTGACTCGGTCTATAAAAAAGTGGTCTGATGAAGCACATGCTAAACTACAGGACTGTTTTGCTATCACAGACTGGAATATGTTCAGTGATTCTTCCGATGGCATTGAGGAGTACACCCCATCAGTCATTGGCTTCATCAATAAGTGCATTGATGACGTCGTCCCCACAGTGACTGTACGTACATAACCCAAACAGAAGCCATGGATTACAGGCAACATTCACACTGAGCTAAAGGGTAGAGCTGCCGCTTTCAAGGTGCGGGACTCTAACCCGGAAGCTATAAGAAATCCTGCTATGCCTTCCGATGAACCATCAAACAGGCAAAGCGCCAGTACAGGACTAAGATTAAAACGTACTACACCGGCTCCGACGCTCGTCTTATGGGGCAGGGCTTGCAAACTATGACAAACTACAAAGGGAAGCACAGCCGCGAGCAGCCCAGTGACACAAGCCTACCAGACGGGCTAAATCACTTCTATGCTTGCTTCAAGGCAAGTTACACTGAAAGATGCATGAGAGCATCAGCTGTTCCGGACAACTGTGTTATCACGCTCTCCGTAGCCGACGTCATGACTTATGCAGAAGCCAAAACATCGCTAGACAGACCAGACATTCCTCTATCGCATAATGTGCAATTTAAAGGGCTATTAGACAAAAAATGTGATTTAAGCATTGACATGGAATCAGAACATTGACATGGAATCAGAACATTGACATGGAATCAGAACATTGACATGGAATCAGAACATTGACGTGGAATCAAACATTGACATGGAATCAGAACATTGACGTTGAATCAGAACATTGACATGGAATCAGAACATTGACATGGAATCAGAACATTGACGTGGAATCAGAACATTGATGTTGAATCAGAACATTGACATGGAATCAGAACATTGACGTGGAATCAGAACATTGACATGGAATCAGAACATTGACGTTGAATCAGAACATTGACGTGGACTCAGAACATTGACGTGGACTCAGAACATTGACATGGAATCAGAACATTGACATGGAATCAGAACATTGACGTTGAATCAAGGGAACATTGACGTGGACTCAGAACATTGACGTGGACTCAGAACATTGACGTGGACTAACATTGACGTGGAATCAGAACATTGACGTGGAATCAGAACATTGACGTGGAATCAGAACATTGACGGAACTTTGACGTGGAGAACGTTCCATTTCATTGTTTCATTGTTTCTCTATAAATACATGTAACTATGAGAGTGAAAAACTGAGAGAAATCCAAAACCAGGAGCAAATAAAACAAAGACAACAGAACTCTGGAGAAAACACAAAGAGAGTGTTATTTTAAAGCTGAGGAAAAATGTATCAGTAACACACCACGTTTCATCATTTAACAGTAGTTCTCATGATAGAAAAGGTTGGAGAACCCTGACCTAGATAGATTGTGTTTCATCAGGTTGGAGAACCCTGACCTAGACATGTTTGTTTCATCAGGTTGGAGAACCCTGACCTAGATAGATTGTGTTTCATCAGGTTGGAGAACCCTGACCTAGACATGTTGTGTTTCATCAGGTTGGAGAACCCTGACCTAGACATGTTGTGTGTATCTACTGATATGTAGGCTATGACATTTGAAATATATGTAGTTCTGTTCTTTGAGCTGTTCTGGTCTGTTAATGTTCTGTATTGTTTCATGTTCTATGTGGACCCCAGGAAGAGTAGCTGCTGCTATCGTAACAGCTAATTGGGACCCTCATAAAATACCTTATTCTGTCCATGATGAGGAATGGGTTACATCCCAAATAGAACCCTAGTCCCCTGCACACTGCACTCATTTTGACCAGGGCCATTAGGGCTGGTCAAAAGTAATGCACTATACAGAGAACAGGGTACCATTTGGGACGCGTCCCATGGAGGCCAGGTGAAGGTGAGAGTGCAGGCTTGATTTGGGGCAGATTTTTCGAGATGGTTGTTATGTTGCCGTTCTTGTGTACAAGGACTCATTAACACAGAGGTCAATTTGAATCATCGTTTAGATTGAGATTCGCCCTCCCCCCACGTCCTTCTCCTTCCCACTCTTCATTGTCTCTCCTTCTGTTAAGCCCCCCCCCCCCTCCCTGTCTCAAGTGTTCTCGACCAAACCGTTGGATGAATACAGAGCAGAAACTCTGCTTCAGTTATTACTGATGACAGGAAATGACAGTGAAAAAGGTGTCTCCCTTTTCTCTTCTGATATTTAACACGTTTTCTCAGTTTTGTGTTTTGTTTTCCCCTGCTTTAGCTATCTGGAAGATTTGTATGAAGAATAGAAAGTTATTTTTAATAAATCTAATGTAAACACACTTCAATAGTGGTAAAATACATCATCGGTTTGAACGGGGTTCAGTGTTTCGACATTTAGGCTAATCCGTTTTTTATTCATATCTCTAACATATATTAGGTTCCTGCTACTTCACTCTGTAAATATTTAAGTAGGACATGCATTGACTGCATTGATTGAGAACTGAGCTTCCCCCTCCACTAGCCATCCTTTACCGCACCATACTGTGGGGGGTTAACTAGCTTGGTATGGGGTTACGCTGGAGACACAGAATGAGGAGATTTAGCTCTGTAGTTGTAGAAGTGCAAACGATGCATTTGAAGGGTGTGTGTGTGTGTGTGTGTGTGTGTGTGTGTGGGTGTGTGTGTGTGTGTGTGTGTGTGTGGGGGGGGGGGGGGGGGGGGGGGTTCTATTCAGTTCATGTACAGTTGAAGTCGGAAGTTTACATACAGAGTCATTAAAACAAATTTTTCAACCACTCCACAAATTTCTTGTTAACATACTATAGTTTTGGCAGGTCGGTTAGGACATCTACTTTGTGCATGGCACAACAATTGTTTACAGACATATTATTTCACTTATAATTCACTGTATCACAATTCCAGTGAGTCAGATGTTTACATACACTAAGTTGACTGTGCCTTTAAACAGCTTGGAAAATTCCAGAAAATGATGTCATGGCTTTAGAAGATTTTGATAGGCCTGATTGACATCATTGAGTCAATTGGAGGTGTACCTGTGGATGTATTTCAAGGCCTACCTTCAAACTCAGTGCCCCTTTGCTTGACATCATGGGAAAATCAAAGAAATCAGCCAAGACCTCAGAAAGATTGTAGACCTCCACCAAGTCTGGTTCATCCTTGGGAGCTATTTCCAAATGCCTGAGTGTACCACGTTCATGTGTACAAGCAATAGTACGCAAGTATAAACACCATGGGACCACGCAGCCTTCATACCGCTCAGGAAGGAGACGCGTTCTGTCTCCTAGAGATTAACATACTTTGGTGCGAAAAGTGCAAATCAATCCCAGAACAACAGCAAAAAATCTTGTAAAGATGTTGGAGGAAACAGGTACAAAAGGATCTATATCCACAGTAAAACGAGTCCTATATCAACATAACCTGAAAGGCCGCTCAGCAAGGAAGAGGCCACTGCTCCAAACCGCCATAAAAAAGCCAGACTACGGTTTGCAACTGCACATGGGGACAAAGATCCTACATTTTGGAGAAATGTCCTCTGGTCTGATGAAACAACAATAGAAATGTTTGGTCATAATGACCATCGTTATGGTTGGAGGATAAAGGGGGAGGCTTGTAAGCCGAAGAACACCATCCCAACCGTGAAGCACGGGGGTGGCAGCATCATGTTGTGGGGGTGTTTTGCTGCAGGAGGGACTGGTGCACTTCTCAAATTAGATGTCATCATGAGGCAGGACAATTATGTGGATATATTGAAGCAACTCAAGACATCAGTCAGGAAGTTAAAGCTTGGTCACAAATGGGTCTTCCAAATGGACAATGACCCCAAGCATACTTCCAAAATGGCTTAAGGACAACAAAGTCAAGGTATTGGAGTGGCCATCACAAAGCCCTGACCTCAATCCTATTGAAAATGTGTGGGCAGAACTGAAAAAGCTTGTGCGAGCAAGGAGGCCAGCTCTGTCAGGAGGAATGAGCCAAAATTCACCCAACTTATTGTGGGAAGCTTGTGGAAGGCTACCTGAAACATTTGACCCAAATTAAACAATTTCAAGGCAATGCTACCAAATATTAATTGAGTGAATGTAAACTTCTGACCCACTGGGAATGTGATGAAAGAAATCAAAGCTGAAATAAATCGTTCTCTCTACTATTATTCTGACATTAAACGTTCTTAAAATAAAGTGGTGATCCTAACTGACCTAAAACAGGGGATTTTTACTGGGATTAAATGTCAGGAATTATGACTGGGTCATTCATCTGACTCCCAACCAACTCAACCCCAGACCACTGGATGGGAGTCATCATCTGACTCCCAACCAACTCAACCCCAGACCTCTGGATGAGAGTCATTCATCTGACTCCCAACCAACTCAACCCCAGACCTCTGGATGAGAGTCATTCATCTGACTCCCAACCAACTCAACCCAGACCTGTGGATGAGAGTCATTCATCTGACTCCCAACCAACTCAACCCCAGACCTGTGGATGGGAGTCATTCATCTGACTCCCAACCAACTCAACCCCAGACCTCTGGATGAGAGTCATTCATCTGACTCCCAACCAACTCAACCCCAGACCACTGGATGGGAGTCATTCATCTGACTCCCAACCAACTCAACCCCAGACCTCTGATGAGAGTCATTCATCTGACTCCCAACCAACTCAACCCCAGACCTGTGGGGTTTTAGGCTGGGTTTCTGTACAGCACTTTGAGATATCAGCTGATGTAAGAAGGGCTATATAAATACATTTGATTTGATTTGATTAATCTGACTCCCAACCAACTCAACCCCAGACCTCTGGATGGGAGTCATTCATCTGACTCCCAGTTACAAATTACAATATAGTCAATCTGATCCACAGGTAAATGGAGGTCACCCATAAATCATTCTAGTGTGTCTGGGAGAAAACATTGTTAATAAAATGAAGTGGTAGGGAAAGAAGAAGAAAAACTGCATCCCAAATAGCACCCTATTCTCTTTATAGTGCACTACTTTTGAACAGGGCCCATAGGGATCAGGTCAACGGTAGTGCTTTATATAAGGAATAGGGTGCCATTTGGGACGTATCCTCACAGTGGAATGCCCTAAAACACATTAACGGGTAGTGGGGTCCCTCCTCTCTCAGAGAAAACGTGCTATCGATGAATTCTCCGGGGTATAACAATCATTTAGCATCTACAAATGTACAGTAGGATCTTCATTTGATCACTCTTTTGTTGCTGAGAATGTTCCTGTATTCTGGTCCTGCTGTAGCAAACTGTCTGGAAGGAAGATCTCCATCTGTAGTGAAAGAAGAAACGGTGGATTGCATTGCCAGGGTAGAGCTATAAGATAGAACAGTTGATTGGGTTTTCCAGGAGGGCAGAGACTGAGACCTACTTTCAACTGAGAGGAGTGAGTCGTCAGTCAGTGTCTTTTTGACCCTGGGAAAAGCATGATCACAGTGAGAGTGAGAGTGAGAGTGAGAGTGAGAGTGAGAGTGAGAGAGAGACAGAGACAGAGACAGAGACAGAGACAGAGAGAGAGGAGAGAGATGGATAGGAGGGAGAGGGTAAGAAAGAGAGAGAGACAGACAGAGAGTATCAGTCTGTTTTCAATTAAACTGAGTCTAAAGACTCTAAAGAGCAAGAATCTGGTCGTGGGCGGCTTCAGGCCCCTCACACTGACGGACTGGGCTCACAGGCATTTGTCAGCCAAGCGAAAATTGCAAAGTCTGAAGTGACTAGATTGGTGTCTGTGTCTGTGTGTAATCTCTGCCAGGATCAGGATGTGAGAGGGCTTGTGTTCCATGTAGAGCTACCGCCAACACAGATTCATTAATCACTTTCACACAGTTATATATTTTCTGTTTGTCTCAACCACCATACCACAGAATTGAATTGAATTGAATAGTCTTCCACCAAAGAGAGAGAGAGAAAAAGAGGAGAGAGAGAGAGAGAGA